>NC_060119.1:843663269-843966299 GCF_021461395.2 Schistocerca americana | reverse complement strand
GATTGCAACAGCCCGTTCTTCCTCAATACTTTCCGAATTTTGTAATTAAGCCATGGTGGGGTTTTCTACTCTTAATCCACATGCTAGTCACATAATTGCTCTACGTCCATCTTACTGGAAGTAAGTGATGTCAATTCACTATCTAAGTGAGACGCCAACAACTGCTCTTTCTGGAAAAAACATTCTCCTAGCCATAGGTTATTTAATGACATCGTGATCGCTAATCCCCGTTTCTATACTGACGTTGTCGAAAAGTTCGGGCCTGTTTGTTGCTACAGGGTCTGAGATATTTCCATTTCGTGTGGGCTGCCGAACAAGCTGCTCAACACAGTTTTTAGGAAGCGCATTCAAAAGTACTTCGCACGACTGTCTGCCCCACAATGAATCCACAGACATTCCAGCCTATACTCGGTAGGTTAAAGTCGTCTCCAACTAAATTTGCACGATCTGGGCATTTACGCACTACCAGTCATAGACACCTATACAGAAAGAGAGCGAATTATTTCAAAATGGTTCAAATGGCTCTGAGCACTATGGGACTTAACTTCTGAGGTCATCAGTCCCCTAGAACTTAGAACTACTTAAACCGAACTAACCTAAGGACATCACACACATCCATGCCCGAGGCAGGATTCGAACCTGCGACCGTAGCGGTCGCGCGGTTCCACACTGTAGCGCCTAGAACCGCTCGGCCACTCCGTCCGGCAGCGAGTTATTTCGTAGCAATTAGCGTCGTAATCCTTTTTATTACAGTTCATAATGTCAATAACATAAATATTCATTTGCATATTAAGTTGTGTCACATTGAGAGGCAATAGGCGCTATACAGGTCGGACTGCCGTATAGTGTGTTACTATTGAAACAAAATGTGGCCATCGCTACGTGCAGTAATGTGCTATGCGTGCATCTATGTTTGTGTGTGTGTGTGTGTGTGTGTGTGTGTGTGTGTGTTGTGCGTGTGTGGATGAGAAGGGGAAAGTGAGAGAGAGATGGGGTGAGAAAGAGAAAGAGAGAGAGAGAGAGAGAGAGAGAGAGAGAGAGAGAGAGAGAGGGAGGAGAGTAAGTTTTAAAGTTTTATCAACACATTCGCATAACTCTGAATAAGATTTCGTCACGATTACTGCTGAATTATGGTCAAACGTAAACTCTTTACTAACAAGTAGCAGTTTTTTTGCCCTGTACTATTCATCACGGGGTAGTTTGATTATCACGTATTCACTGCCTATCTAGTAACTTTGAGATATCACGTCCACTTTCATGCTAATTCACTTCATTCTTCACATTATTTGAGCCTCTGCGCCTGTGCTGATGCAACTCGCGTGTAATAATAACCAGAGTGCGTCGGTTTCGTGGCGGTTCTCAGAATGCCAACATATGAAGCCGCGGACACAGTCAAAGGCTCTCCTTTCGTAAACGAGTTCTTTGTGCCCATTCGCTTTGTATACATTACGCGTTGTTTAACGCAGTTCGTTTATCTTTTCCATCGTCACACTCCCTCAGCCAGGCCAATATACTCGAAAGCAGACATCATCTCGTCACCAAAGGTGCTGATTCGAGCTCTGAAAGGCAGATGTACACCGATCAAAGGAGCAGAGTTCCCGGAATGTTGTTGTACGTTACGGTGTTATTCCTCCAGAGCTAGTTTGCTGTAAAAGGCTTCTGGTTGTCGGACTTGTCCTGGTGACGTATCTTGCTTTGCAATACTTCTTTGTGTTTCTTCTGTTCACTGTGGATCATAAAGTGTTCTTATTTACAGATCCAATATTAATCACACTGTAACCGAATATCGCGTCTATTAGATTTATTTCCTGAGCACTTTCGGACATGAAACAGTTTGATGTCTCTTTTGTTAAAATATTTGTTTTTGGGTGAATACTAATTATTGTTGAGTGCATCCATTGTTATCAGCATGAAATTGAATGATAATTAAATTGCTGGAAATCTAGATATCTGGCAGCTACAAAGAACTTATTCTTTCATTGTGAAACAAATGCCTGAAAAACAAGCATGGCGTTGTGTTTTTAGACCTTAAATTGTGGAGTAACGCCTCTTGTCTTTTTGTTCAGGGTCTCTATGACCTCTCGTGCTACAAATTTCGGAGGTTTGCTGACAGATACGGATTATGTGCATCATATCACTGAAATGTGGAAGTACAGAATATTTTAAACAGTTACAACGGTTTATTAATTGTGAATACAGGCCGTATTTAACATAGTGTGATATCTGTGTATTAGTAGCAAATGTGCTTAGTGTTCCACCTTCTGTTGCGGTCAGTACCATATCTGCAACGCTTGGGTCATGGCACTTCAGTCGTCTGTGCACAGCAATAATTTATTGTTGCTGATTCATCAGGCTACGGGTCTGTTCATAGGGGATGCTACTCATCCCTTACGTCTGTGACAACCTCCAAAAACAAACGGACTGCTTTTTGTACATTCCTTACTGTTACTACAACGTTCTTTTACTATAGTTCGGTTTTGTACACGACGAGAAATATACAGCACCCAATGCTTTAGCGCCACTAGTGCTATAGCCTTTCTACCTCTCTAGTTACAACCGTGTACAATTAGAACCACAATGATATCAACGGGTCCTCCGATCATATTTTCACTCGCAACTTTGGAGCGTGTCAGATCTAAGGCTTCCGCACACAAGAATTCATCTTCAGTTTAGCTTGCATTGCCATTTTTACTGCTTTAACAGCCGTACGCCACGCAACTGCAATTATGTCGGTTCGTGACACCAATTGGCTGAGCGCATGCACCATCTATTTCTGCTGTGTTGCTTAGTACCTGGTTTTAAAGCACCGAAGGCAACGAAAACAGTACAAGGGTAACAGAATCTACACTTAGTTCCTGAGCTACCTCAAACTACCCTCTCGTGAGCCTATAGTTTTTACTAATTGACTACGAGGTCGTTGAATACTTTCGCTCCGATATGATGAGACTGAACGCAATTACAGCTGACGCACATATGCACTCTGAAAAAAAAAAATTAGTCACCCTAGGAGTCGTTAATACCGTGCAACACTGTCTCTATCCTTGACAGTGGCGTCAGTTCGGAGATGAAAGAAGTCTACAAGATTCTTCAGGCGTGCCCCATCTGTCTGAAGTCACTCATTGGAGATTAGATTCCGTAGAGCTACCAAACTGTGGAGATGGTGACTACTATGTTTTACGCGTTGTTCTTCACTACCCTAGACATTGTCCATGGGATTAAGGTCGGGTGATATAACGGGCCAGTCGAGATACGGTACCATACCCGAGTGTTTGTCAAACCAGGAACGTATGAGGGCAGCACCGTCAAGAGGGCGACTGTTATTTGGCAAGATGGGAGTGTCCACAGCGTCCTCATCACGAAGATGTATGACAAAGGGCGACAGTTAGTCTTCGAGAATGTTCAAATAAACAACCTGCTTCACGTTCACGATAACCTGAAAGCGACTATGTAAGGGCTCACTAAGCAAGGACAAGCCCTTAGCGCCAAGAAACAATCAATGTCTTCTCTGCGCGATAGCAATGGAGATACTATCGAAGATAGTGTTGCCAAAGCAGGTTTACCAAACATAGCCTTCCGAAATGCCTTCACAAAAGAAGACGAAGTAAATATTCCAGAATTCGAATCACGAACAGCTGCCAATATGAGTAACGTAGAAGTAAATATCCTCGGAGTAGTGAAGCAACTTAAGTCACTTAATAAAAGCAAGTCCTCTGGTCCAGACCAATTAGGTTCCTTTCGGAGTATGCTGATGCATTAGCTCCATACTTGACAATCATATACAACCATTCGCTCGACGAAAGATCATTACCCAAAGACTGGAAAGTTGCACAGGTCGCACCGATATTCAAGAAAGGTAGTGGGAGTAATACACTAAATTACAGGCCCATATCGCTAATGTCGATATGCAGTAGGATTTTGGAACGTATATTGTGTTCGAACATTATGAATTACCTCGAAGAAAACGGCCTATTGACACACAGTCAACATAGGCTTAGAAAACATCGTTTCTGTTGAAACACAACTATCTCTTTATTCGCATGACGTGTTGAGTGCTATTGAGAAGGCATTTCACACCGATTCCGTATTTCTGGATTTCCGGAAGGCTTTTGACACCGTACCACACAAATAGCTCGTAATGAAATTGCGTACTTATGGAATATCACCCCAGTTACGTGACTGGATTTGTGATTTCCTGTCAGAGAAGTCACAGTTCGTAGTAATCGACGGAAAGTCACCGAGTAAAACAGAAGTGATTTCTGGCGTTCCGCAAGGAAGCGTTATAGGCCATTTGCTGTTCCTTATCTATATAAACGATTTGGGAGACAATCTGAGCAGTCGTCTTCGGTTGTTTCCAGATGACGCTGTCGTTTATCGACTAATAAAGTCATCAGAAGATCAAAACAAACTGCAAAACGATTTAGAAGAAATATCTGAATGGTGCGAAAAGTGGCAGTTGACCCTAAATAACGAAAAATGTGAGGTCATACACATTGGTGCTTAAAGGAACTCGTTAAACTTCGGTTACGCGATAAATAAGTCTAATCTAAAATCCGTAGATTCAACTAAATACCTAGGTATTACAATTACGAACAACTTAAATTGGAAGGAACACACAGAAAATGTTGTGGCGAAAGCTAATCAAAGGCTGCGTTTTATTGGCAGGACGCTTAGAAAATGTAACAGACCTACTAAGGAGACTACCTAAACTACGCTTGTCCGTCCTCTTCTAGAATTTTGCTGCGCGGTGTGGGATCCTTACCAGATAGGACTGACGGAGTACATCGAAAAAGTTCAAAGAAAGGCAGCACGTTTTGTATTATCGCGAAATATGGGAGAGAGCGTCACAGAAATGATACCGGATTTGGGGTGGATATCATTAAAAGAAAGACGTTTTTCGTTGCGACGGAATCTTCTCACGAAATTCCAGTCACCAACTTTCTCTTCCGAATGCGAAAATATTTTGTTCACACCGACCTACATACGGAGGAATGACCACCACGATAAAATAAGGGAAATAAGAGCTGGTACGGAAAGATATAGGTATTCATTCTTTCCGCGCGCTATACGAGATTGGAATAATGGAGAATTGTGAAGGTCGTTCGATGAACCCTCTGCCAGGCACTTAAACGTGATTTGCAGAGTATCCATGTAGATGCAGATGTAGATTTAGATTTACAAGACAAATAACAATAAACATTTTATTGGCAGTAACTTAACACTTCTCTCAAAGCCACGACAACTGTATTTAACAAAGTCGTTGAAGACTTCTTGGAGAAACCGATGAAACTGTTTAGTTAGCAAGACAATCATTGATAAATCTGGAATAGATATTCGTAGTGGAATATTATCGCTGGGAAGCAACACTTATCATTATGTGCCTAGACAGACGACAGTTGGACGGCTGTCCAGAATTCAGTGTCAAAGAGTGGAATCTTAAGGTTGTGGACAGCAGTCCTGGAATTGGTACCCTATGAGACCAAGGTCGCACAACTTACACTACGTGATCAAAAGTATCCGGACACTTCGCTGAAAATGACTTACAAGTTCGTGGCGCCCTCCATCGGTAACGCTGGAATTCAGTATGATGTTGGCCCACCCTTAGCCTTGAAGACAGCTTCCACTCTCGCAGGCATACTTTCAAACACGTGCTAGAAGGTTTCTTGGGAACTGGAGTGTTGCACTGAGCAAAGGTATCGATGTCGGTCGGTGAGGCCTGGCACGACGTTGGCGTTCCAAAACATCCGAAAGGTGTTCTATAGGATTCAGGTCAGGACTCTGTGCAGGCTAGCCCATTACAGGTATGTTATAGTCGTGTAACCAATCCGCCACAGGCTGTGCATTAAGAACAGATGCTCGATCGTGTTGAAAGATGCAATCGCCATCCCCGAATTGTTCTTCAACAGTGCGAAGCAAGAAGATACCTAAAATATCAATGTAGGGCTGTGCTGTGATAGTGCCACGCAAAACAAACAAGGGGTTTAAGAACTCTCCATGAAAAACACGACCACACTACAACACCACCGCCTCCGAATTTTACCGTTGTCACTACACACGCAGGCGAATGACGTTCACAGGGCATTCCCCTTACCCACACCCTGCCATGGGATCGCCACATTGTGTATCGTGATTGATCACATCACACGACGTTTTTCCACTGTTCAATCGTCCAATGTTTAAGCTTCTTACACCAAGCGAAGCGTCCTTTGGCATTCACCGGCGTGACATGTGGCTCATAAGCAGTAACTGGACCATGAAATCCAAGTTTTCTCACCTCCCGCCTAACAGTCATATTACTTGCAGTGGATCCTGAAGCAGTTTGGAATTCCTGTATGATGGTCTGGATAGATGTCTGATATTACACATTACGACCGTCTTCAACTGTCGGCCGTCTCTGTCAATCAACAGACGAGGTCTGCCTGTACGCTTTTGTGCTGTACGTGTCCCTTCACGTTTCCACCTCACTATCACATCGTAAACAGTGGACCTAGGGATCTTCAGGAGTGTGGAAATCTCGTGAACAGACGTATGACACAAGTGACACCCAATCACCTGACCACGTTCGAAGGCCGTGAGTTCCGCGGAGCGCCCCATTCTGCTCTCTCACGATGTCTAAAGACTACTGAGGTCGCTGATATGGAGTACGCGGCAGTAGGTGGCAGCACAATGCACCTCATACGAAAAACGTATGTTTTTGGGAGTGTCCGGATACTTTTGATCACATAGTGTAGCTCTTCGAGGATTGTTGGCAGCTCCTTAATGGTTCTGTTAGCGAACGCGTCCATGGTGTGCGCTGACTGCAGCTGCTTGGCAGTGGCCGTGCGGCGTCTCCTAACTACAGACGCGGCGGAAAGATACAGCCGAACTACTTGCGGTCGCAAGCAGCGCTGCGCTAGCCGCGACTCCTAATGGCGAAGTGGGTGCCGTCCGTCGGCGAAGAGGGTGCGTCTGGTCGTAGTGGCCATTGCGGAGTTTCCCATGATAACAATCCGCTCGTGTCGTCCTTCCTTTGTTTTTGACTTGCGGTGCCAAGCCGCCTATCAGGCCGCACTTCAACCATCCAAATCACTGTTTTGCTGTTCGAGTACAAGTCCCGACATGTGCAGACATGAATGAGTGGACCCAAGTCATGGTACGAAAAATACTCTCTAATGTAACACAGAAAAGAGCGACGCACCACAGAAGAATTATCCGAATGGGACGCGAATTGGTAGATGTAATGTAGACGTACAGACAGAAAAATGCTTACAGTTTTAGAAAAGATGAGTAGTTCAAAAAGATTTCGGGCTTGCAGCCGGTCGTCGTAAACTTCATTGCACGATATTTCGGCTGGACAATTGCCAGCCATCTTCAGGTGAGCCGAACGAGGACTGACGAAGACGTTTTCCGCTCCAGCTTATTTAGTGCGCTGATAGTACTGCCGCGCATGCGTTGCAATTGCGGAGACAGAAGGGCCAAAACCGCCCAGCGGCAGCGCCCTCGCTGGTGGAACTGCAGTACTCAGCTGCCGTCGATATTGGCAGACAAGTGGATGCTGCGTCGTGATAACGCCCAAATGTCACGTGGTCACTTTCATCACGGAATTTTCGTCGTCAAAAGGCATTCCTGTTGTTCTACAGCCTCGCTATGTGCTTGACCTCAGTCCTTTTCCCGAAGCTGAAAGTTGTCTTAAAAGGGTGTTATTTTGGGACTCTGGAGAACATTCAAAAGGATGTGACCGATGTGTTATTGGCACTACTAGGTGAAGCTCTTCAGCACTGCTGCCAAGACTGGAAACAGCAACTCCGCCGATGTATAGTTGCCAAAGGGAACCACTTTGAAGAGGACAATGCTGTTGTTTGGAAAAAAAAAAGAAATGTAAACTTTGGCAGATAAAGAATCAATTTCATTCCTTTTCTCACACACTTTCACCAACGCCGCCATCGTTAAAGATACAGAGCTGCAGCTGAGTTTGGCGTGGAAGATGAGGTCTTGGCATTGCCCACATTGAAGCAACAATTTCACCTTTAATCCGAAGCAATTTAAGAAACTGACCGAGAAAGCAATTAAGAATGGACGGTCTGGGATTTGTATCTATTCTCATCCCGAATGTGAGCCAAGTATCGTAACCACTGCTATTTTGTTTGGTTTGCGAAGGGACTTCCTTCTAAGAGCGCTTACGAACAAAATGTAGCCAACCAGCATCAACACTTCACGCTGTTCCTTCTTTCTACGCCTGCTAGGAATCATTGCGATCGTGCTGAAATTTTTATCTACGCTGCTCCCAAATCACGAGTCTTGTCTCCAATCCATTCCGCTGCCTGCTTGTTTTATTTTTATTTTTCATTTTTTATTGTTTCTATTGCACTTTTGCTGTCAACTTCATGGAGATTTTGCCTACACACGACGAGGAACAGATTCTTGTCGACTGCTCTATCGTGTTTCCAATCTTTATTTGATTTGTTTTCCTATGCAATTCATTGCTTGTGTTAGGCTTGGCCTATAAAGTGAATAACATATCGATCGCCATTCCGAAACTGTGACCCTATCTTGTATAAGTCTGCAACAGTGAATAAAACAGAGCATGAACAAATGCTTAGTTTTAGATGCGGCGGGGAAATCGGTGTTTCATGAGGGTAATAGTCAGCAGGTGGAACGGTTAGTGCTGCTGCTTCCTGCGCGCGCTTGCACCTGAAGATGATAGTCTAGATTTAGCTGTCGTACCTCTGCTTAAAATCACTAAAGGCTTCCATTTTTTTCAACATTACAAATCTTCATTTCACCATATTCTGGGTACACATAAAACTCTGTTACACAACTAATGCGAGGTCGCCGCCTGCAAGAGACCGTGTGTTATTCCACGATATTAGCCGTTTATAATGTCTGGAACCGGCTGGACTTCGCGGCAGTCAGAACGCTCCTTATTTATTCAGATAGATAATTTAAGAGTGGGCAACGGATTAAAAGGGAAGAGACCCTTGTAAATGAATAATGGAGGTCAGCTTAGCGAAATCAATACATATTGTAAGTAGGCTGTTTAGGTTTTCTTATTGTATAAAAATCACTGGCTGCGCTGTGTGCAGTCTGTGGCTAGTTTGCATTGTTGTCTGCCATCGTAGTGTTGGGCAGCGGCAGCTGGATGTGAACAGCGCGTAGCGTTGCGCAGTTGGAGGTGAGCCGCCAGCAGTGGTGGATGTGGGGAGAGAGATGGCGGAGTTTTGTAATTTGTCATGAACTGCTATATATATTATGATGATATTAAGGTAAATACATTGTTTGTTCTCTATTAATATCTTTCATTTGCTAACTATCCCTATCAGTAGTTAGTGCCTTCCATAGTTTGAATCTTTTATTTAACTGGCAGTAGTGGCGCGAGCTGTATTGCAGTAGTGGGAGTAACCAAGATTTTTGTGAGGTAAGCGATTTGTGAAACGCATAGGTTAATGTTAGTCAGGGCCATTTTTTTTGTAGGGATTTTTGAAAGTCAGATTGCGTTGCGCTAAAAAAAATATTGTGTGTCAGTTTAAGCACAGTCGTGTATAATTGTTCAAAAGGGGACGTTTCAATATCATGCGAAGATGATTGATTAGCTACAGATCGATAACAGAGGAGGCCAAAATTAATCCCGTCTTTATTGACCAGAATGCTACACACATGAGGACTGTATCTAAGGAAACTTATACGACACTAGCACTATGATACATGTAGAGTCATTTTAGTTATATGAAACACATATCATCACACTTGTGAATGTTCACAGAGTGAGAAGGTAAATGAAAACACTGCCTAAATGGTTCACTTTCGAATCTACTTTCGATTGTACCACAGGAACATGCTGTGATTGCTGGAATGGCATCAAACACGAGTTAATAGAATGCTGTAGGCGTTGTGATAGGCAGTCACTTCTTCCAGCGAGCGTCGGGCAGTCACCCCGTAACAGAAGAGCAAGAGCTTAGATCGTACATTGAAATGTTTGAAACTACGCTTGAATGACCTTCCTAGCCATGACAAAAATGCTTAAGAACGACCTGATCTCCACTTGTTATGTTGCGAACATATCGCCTGCGTTATGTTATGTTCCGGATGCACAGAGAAACAAGAAATTGATAAAATAGATCGCTTAACGGATTTCAAAGATACTCAAAGCGAAGATAATTAGTCCCAAAAGCAGCAAAGCGATGAGAAAACACACAGAGCGCAGTTAACAACAGTGAGAAACTCTTGAGCAGCACGTGTGCGAGGATCAGAAAGACATCAAGAGTAAATGTGTAATCGCGGGAACAAAATTACTACAGAGGGATAGCGCTCGTCAAAGGAAAAAAAAATGACCAATACAAAATCGAGTAGGCACTTTTGAACTACCAAGAGACTTTGAAGAAGCGCATCTAACACACGTGCAGTCGTGCACCCTCATCATAAAGCAGAAACGTAAAACAGATAGAAACTACCACACGCGACTCAGTCGGAAGTGAAATACGACCCCGAGTGTGGAGCACTCCGTCAGCCCTATCATTACAAAGGACTACCAGTTCACCAAAGGAAACTGTAGTAAGTGCGCAAAGGCTCGCATAGAAAAGAAGTAAAATTCAAAGGCGGATAGCAAAAAAAAAAAAAAAAAAAAAAAAAAGGTGGGCCTTCCGGGACCATCCGACCGCCGTGTCATCCTCAGGGGAGAATGCAGATAGGAGGGGCGTGGGGCCAGCACACCGCTCTCCTGGTCGTTATGATTATGATGGTATTCTTGACCGAAGCCGCTACTATTGGCATCACGAGGCTGAGTGCACCCCGAAAAACGGTAACAGCGCATGGTGGCCTGGATGGTCACCCATCCAAGTGCCGACCACGCCCGACAACGCTTAACTTCGGTGACCTCACGGGAACCGGTGTAACCACTGCGGCAAGGCCGTTGCCTTGGATAGCAAACACAAATAAATAAATAAATAAAAAGTTATCACTGCTCATTATCGCGTTATCACAGTAAAGACATTAAAAAGAAAAGAATCAAAAGACGCCTAACTGAAATTACCTCTTCTCAATTATGATTCAAGTCGACTGGCAGAACAAAGCAGCACTTAGCCTGTGGACCGCTAAAGCCAACGTCCAAAGTTACGAAATTCTGCCTCTCTGCCCTCCCGGCGCTTCTACGAAAGAAAGGGGCGCGAAAACTCTTAACGGTCAAGGGAGGCATGTGACCGGTTGCAACCATAAGCGCATCACAGGAGACAGACATCGCAAATCCGTCAGCCCAGAGAGACTCGTAAAGACAGCGTAAAGATGAACACGAGTTCCTATCCCTCGCGCATGGTGGGACTCTTTAGACTGCTCAAATATTCCCTGTACAAGAGATGCACATAGAAAACCACAGGTGAACCGGTTATTAGGGAGCTAACTACTTGTCGTTGCAATTATTTCTATTATGATTTCATATTATTTCGTCCATCTGTAATTATAGTGTCGAAAATTAACATGAAAGGAAACGAGGCAGCCAGAAAACTGGCGGACGCGTTTCACGTTAGGAAAGCATCAACAGCCACAAAGCACTACCAAAATTAAGCTCAAGAATTAAACAGAATACAGCAAACCAACAAGAGCTTATGAGATTTCCGTAAGTAAGGTAAGTAGTAGCAACGACTCCAATAAGCCAGCCGAACTCTGAAGATACAAAGCGAAAGCCAACGAAGATGAAGATCTGCCTCAGCAGCGGTGGCAGCAGCGTGTATATGCCCATCTTTGGTTCACGGGACTGGTCCCCGTAACCGTATTTCGTGGCAAGTCTTGATCCTTGCCATCACTGGACATCACCAACTGCCTCCTTCCGACGATGTGTCTGGATGTGTAACGTATCGCTGTAAGAGTACAGATATCGATCCTGCCCCTGACGCATCGAAACTATCCTTAAGTATCTTTGCTCCAGGCTGAAGCTCACTATACAGACAAGACACGGTTTTCGCATCTGTAGATCTTGACGCGGGACAGTTATTCAGTCGAGTCTGAGCAAGACTGTAGGGTAGGTTCTGGGTGCTCGGACCCGGCGCGATGGCGTGTGAAAGTGAAATACCTTCGTGGCAGGATTAAAATTGGTGAATTAACATCATTTCCATATTAACTGAATCATTTCGGAATATTTAGAGTCTGGATTGAGTAACCACGCGGAGAGAATCATGTGTACATAGGTTTTTAATACCTCGGGAAGATTTCATTATTTGCAGAAAGGACTGTACTTTATTACTCAGGAATTGATATTTAATTTCCTTAAAGTAACGAACAACGATGGAGAAGTCACCCAAGCGGCGTTTAGTAAATGACTATGGCTGCAGAACGAGTGAGAACAGATACGTAGGGGCACATTACTCGTGAATAAAGTATAATCAACTGAGAGTTTATTAAATCAGTGTTAGCATCAATTTAACTTCATTATTTTAACGCTAGTACTTTGGTGCGCATTACGAACAGAGCTATAGCATAAATAGATAGGACACGTGTCAGCCAGCTCACGGTACAGAACTGGCACGTGTACCTCTGGTATAAGTTCGTCAGCACTGACAAGTGCGACGCCTATCACTGCTGGTACTTTTAATGAAGAAGTAGAGGCGGTTACAACATGTGCTACGTCAGTAGCATTATTTACTGACGGACTGTTTGAATCACTATCAGACTGGAAAGTCTGTTGCGCCTAAAGTGACATTCGCCCCGATTAAGAAGAACTGTCTAGTTATTGAACCCAAAAAAAAATTTCCCAATTTTTTTTCTCAGACTAGTAGCTGGTTGCCATTTCTAAAGGATTTTTTCAAACATTTCCAAACCGGTTAAAATATTTTCTCACTACCGATTTTATAAACCTGCAGACGAAATTGACACTTCTTATGTTTTTACTCCCTGTTCAGATTAAGCTCTATAATTGCTGCGTACTCGATTTTCTTTGCTTTTGTCTGGCATTTCCACCAGCACCAATTTCGTGAAGTGCTAGCACGTTATGGTCATAGCTATGATGAGTTGTAATAATTACAATGCTAAAATGGAAACCAAAATTTTCGAAAGAGCTTCAGGACGAATTCCATTATTCAGTGCCACAGACAACGATTGATTATCGAAATGTAAGATGAGTATGTGTGCCATGGTGCTACTAGAGATCTCAAACATCACATGGATTTCGAGAAACACAGCAAGAATCTTCAATTGACAGATTTCCCACTAAAAATTACCACATTTTTGTGACTTAAAACACGCATAAACAGAAAAACTTAGCTGCAGTGGAAGGAACCATATCATTCCATGTTGTTGAACACTACCAAAGGCACCTTTCTAATGAGTGGCAGTGTTCAGATACACAAAAAAATTTCCAGATTCGAAGATTGCAAGAATTTTTTCGTGTTGAAGACCCAAGTGTGAAGCAATTATCAACAACTTTCCTAGAAAGTCGAGGTATAAGTGAAGAGTGCAAGGTACTTTTCGGTATCTACTGATACTAGCAACCAAGGACATCAGACATTTTTCCCTTGACAGTTGAATACTTTTCTCTAAGTGACGGTGAGCTGCAGATTAAACTGCTTCACCTTGATGAGTTGCAGAACAAAAAGTCTGAAAGAGTTCTTAATTATCTTTCACATGTTATACAGTCACTGAACATAACTTCAAAATGTGTTGGATTTGAAACAGACAATACTGATTATACTAGGTCTACAACTTCGCTTCCACCGTTTTCTCTCGAAATTCGGGACTTTATTGTGAAAACTTACCAAAGCATTATGATTCATTGTATTGTCAATCGCTGGCTACTACATTCTCCCATCTTTCAGATAGCATACGGATCCCGTGGCTGAAGAACTGGGCGTTCTTTGTAGGGATCCATGAATAAATTCAATTTTGCACTTGTTCATATGATCGGAAGTGCTAGTCAGCCAGACTCTATGCCACTGGTCGAAAAAGATTGTAGTCAGAGACAGCAACGTATGGAGAATACGCCGGGAGGGATAGGACTTCTCATTTCAACGTTTCCATGTATATTTTGACGGGTTTTGCGACGTGGGGTCGAGCACTGACCTACTGCAAAATTACCTTCACGTGTTTATCGCTGCATTGTGGCCGTTTGTGTTTCAGTGCTGTGCTCGAACGCATCAATTGCTTTCGATAATGCTCTCCTGTGACTGTCTTAGTCTATTTCAGTAGCTACGAAAACGTTCTGTCTTCCACCGTCATGCCGGTCTTCGACATCAAAATCACCGTTCTTAAAGCGTTGAAAACATTCTCTGCACGTTCTTCCACTAATAGTTCCCTCACCATTGGTCTTACCCAGCATTTTAAGAGCCACAGCTGCAGATTTCTTCATGTTAAAGCAGAAAATTAAAACTTCTCGCAAATGGCGAGAAATGGGTACGTAAGTTGACGTACTTAATAGAGAATAACCTTATGATGCAACCATAAATTGACTAATATTTTATGTCATTATGTTCACAGGTACCTAAGGTTATTATATTACACCTGTGACCAACCACCCGAACCCTACTTGCCGCTACTGCCGTCTATTGCAAAACGGCGGAAGCAAAGTTGTAGACTTAATAATTTTGGGAGTTGATGAAGAAAGAACAATTTTTAAACTCTTAACATAATATGTTACTCGCTGTCATGAAGCTGTTCAACCATTCTCACATTTTTTTCAACTCGTGTTGCAGTACTCATTGAATAATTCAGCGAATTTGTTGGTGTCACTCCTTTTCCAAAACAAATGTGGTTGTCATTGTTGCCAACCATAGAATGGGTCTTAAAAAAGTACGACCCTTTGAAATCTTATTTCCTATCACAATATAACTGAAAGTACCTTGCAATCTTAGAGTTTTTTCAGTGTTCCTATAAATGAATGTTATTTACTTTATGTACATTCACAAATTAGTGTATTCCAGCATTCCATTCTGAGCATTGAGGAACAGAATAAATCCACATGTGAATTATTAGAAGCCTGAAGCAAAGTTTTGAAACGTCCAAATTCAAGGAAACATTAAAATTTTGTACCGCTAAGTTTAAAAAATACTGCTGAATGAATATGTTAACCAGTCCAACCCCTTACCTGAGTGGTCACCATGTTTGATTGCCATGCAGCAGGCCCAGGTTCGACCTCCGGCTGGATTGGAGATTTTCTCCGCCTCGAGACTGGGTATTGTCCTCATTTCATCATCATCGACGCCCAAGTTGCACAGTATGGCGTCAACTGGAAAGACTTTTTTTTTTTTTTTTTTTTAGGAGCCCGTTAAGATATTTCACATAGCATTAGCAACATTTTCTGGTGCTGCACTATCTATCTATCACTTGGTTACACGGAATACCTCTTTTCTATATGTTTTCTCTCTGATTCATGAGATACTTCATATTCAGTCATTTGTAAAACAACTAGTGGAAACAGGCAGTAAATACTGGAATCAACTGGACACACAGTTTTCGTTTCTTGCAAATGTAATAAAGAGTTCAGGGAATAAATTAAAATAGAACAGCACTTCTTTTCACTCCTTGCCTACAATACAAATGTTGAAAAAGTTTTCTGTTTACTATCATCGCAGTGGACAAATGAGAGGAATAAGTATATTGTGAGGATTGTTAGGGGTATTTTGTTGATTCTTTTCAACTTTAGTAAACACAGTTATACTGATTTCTATTCATACCAATTAGGCAAACCTGAGTTGCTGAGTAAAATTTCCCCTTCAAAGGAATATGGCTGTAGTATGGAATGCCGACGGAAATAAATTCCTTGTGTTCAATCAAAACTTTTTTTACTGTCATGATCGCTACTGTATGGCTTTCTACATTCTCTATAATGAATGTTACATTTTTTAGCAAGCAAATTTCTGAAAGCTTGAAATTTTCGTCTTTTCAGTTCTTCCGTTGTTCATTTTGTATTACCAGACAAACTGCAGGGACGGATTTCTGACTGGAAGTAGAGGAAGAAAAGTTCTATGAACTTGTGTCCGGAAATGGACGGGGTGCGCGCAACGATAACAGATCGTCCATGAACACAGTACTCAGCTGCATGGCATCCACGTCACAACAGATGTTCAAACTGGCCTCTAGGTGATAGGGAGAGTACCGGTTGTCATGCAGGATACACATAATCGTACTTTGGCTCACACCATGTTCGCGAGCCACTTACCTTGAGATTGTACAAGGGTTCGTCTCAGTATTCTGCAGAACCCGGTCTTCCAAATCTGGTGTACACAGAATCTGCCGCTTCCCTGCACGTGCGTCTGTCTGGAAGGACCCATGATCACACAAAAGCCGAAAAGGGGTTTGAAATGTTGTGTGATGTGGGTTGGTGTTTGTGAGTGTACTTGTTTTGGCGTTGCCGTGTTGCCTCTCGGCCGTTTCCATCTGCTTAGCCGTACACAACCACCGTCCTGGCTTGTTCCCGACATGAGTACCGGACAATTCTGCTGCTTACAGCAAGCTGCGTCAACCACACAGCCTACTAAACACAATAAACACACGTCACGTAGTCAGGGCAACTGCCATTCGCCAGCGCCAGTACAAAGAACATTGACAACCAATAAAATAAAGAAAAGGAAAGAATCAAAGCTCAGTGTCCAGGTTTACTAACCACTTTATTACTTTGGAAAAAGCCCGATGCAGCTCTTCCAGTGATTTTTATTTATTATTCTTGTATTTATTAAACCAGTTACGTTCTTTTTCCAACACTGATTGTACTGTATTCAGTAGTTTGAAAATCTCACGCAACAGAAGTTGTTTTATTGTTTCAAACAACTAGCTGATAAATCTATTAGAAACGAAAATAAAAAGTGAACTGTGTTTGTAGTGTAATACCCCAGATAGTTCCCAGATGCTGGGCGCATCTGCTTTGGGTATCTAAAACGCGATTTCGTCAATGTCTCTTTCGCAAATCTTCCTCTTAATTCTATAGACCGTGTTTTCGCCTATAGTCGTTTGCGCTTAGAAGTTGAAACCTATAAAAATCAATGCCAGGTGTCAGGGATATCCTGAAGTTGATTCGGCTGTAGCAGTGTCTTAGCAGTAAAGAAAATCTATTGAACCTTCATGAATGATGCGGCTTTCCTCACGCATCTCATGGTTTAAGACGCCATATATCTTGAACCATGGGTCGTATATTTCTTGAGGTACAGTTAGCATCATTTGTGAATACTGTCTGCAAAGTGTGTTGCGAATAGTTTTAGTAGGAAACAACCAATAGCCGGCCGAAGTGGCCGTGCGGTTAAAGGGGCTGCAGTCTGGAACCGCAAGACCGCTACGGTCGCAGGTTCGAATCCTGCCTCGGGCATGGATGTTTGTGATGTCCTTAGGTTAGTTAGGTTTAACTAGTTCTAAGTTCTAGGGGACTAATGACCTCAGCAGTTGAGTCCCATAGTGCTCAGAGCCATTTGAACCAACTGAAACAACCAATAAATTTAAAAAGTAATACACAATCTGGTCGTTTTTCATGTTTTCAGTGTTAGTGACGTCATATCTCCTGAACTACATTTGGTACCACGATATAATTTTCTAGGTGCATTTAGCGACATATGTGGATAATGACGGCTAAATCGATTGTGAATAGACTTAACAGTACAGAAGTAATAAATTTAAAAGTCGTGAACGATGCGGTTGCTTTTCACGCATATCACCGTTTATGACGGTCTCTCCCCAGAACTATGATAGGTAGGCAGTTTTTGCCCAACAGCGATTGTTGCCCGACGGCAACGGATATGTGTACCACGTTTGGTTGAAATCGGTACACTAGTTTAGGATGTGTAACGTCCCCTTAGAAAAATTTATGAATTACTGTGCTGGTAAACCTCTTATTATTTGATTTTCAAACAGCTGAGCAGAACTGAACGTACACAGACATTTCTCTCTTTACTTATTCTGATCAACACTAAACTGACACACAATATTTTTAGCGCAACGCAATCTGACTTTCAATAACCCCTACAAAAGAATGGCCCTGACTAACAATAACCTATACGTTTCATGAATCACTTACCTCACAAAAATCTTCGTTACTCGAACTACTGCAATACAGCGAGCGCCAATACTGCCAGCTAAATAAAAGATTCTAACTACTGAAGGCACTAACTACTGATAGGCATAGTTGGCAAATGAAAGATTTTGATAGAGAACAAACAATGTATTTACCTTAATAAAGTTCAAAAGTCATTATATATATATATATATATATATATATATATATATATATATATATATATCAGTTCATGATATCCAGTACGTATTACAAATTTACTCTTTCTGGCGGACACACGTCCAGATCGCCCGCTCTTAAAATTCTGCCATCTCTCTCCCCACATCCACCACTGCTGGCGGCTCACCTCCAACTGCGCAACGCTACACGCTGTTCACATCCAACTGCCCAACACTACAATAGCGAATATTCCAACAATGCCAACCAGTCACAGACTACACACAGCACAGCCAGTGATTTTCATACAGAGTGCTACGTGACGTTACCAACATAAAAACCTAAACAGCCTACTAACAGATGAGATGTGGAAGATACACAGAGACATGTATACATGCATCGATTTTTGTAATTTGTATGGATTAGCAGCTAACAATACTATAGACATTAAAATATTGAGCGATGGTATGATTATTTGTTAACTGATGTATGGGTCTTTTCCTCGTTTCGACCATGAGGCATATTATGCAGAATGAAAAACTGCTTGCCCAGAATGACAAAGAACCCAAGTTCAGGTCTCATCTGGCACACATTTAATCTGTCAGGAAGTTTCATCGGCATAATAATTCATCCTCAACTGCAGATCTCTTACGCCACTACCATCATGTCGCAAGTCTGAATTTTTTTGCAGAGATGTAGGATTGTGTTGATCCTAGTGGTCTTCTATTTCTTATCACTGCAGATATTCCTCCATCTTCTTTTTCCTTCGACTGCTTTCTTTCTCCAGAACACACATGTCTCCCTCTTACTAAGAGGCAGATTTAGGCGTACCGATGATTCCGTAATCCAGCCCGCTATAGGAACCTCGTGAATTCTAACAGGCTGCCCCTCACGGAGATGAAGTTAACATTTGGTATGAAAAGGCGCGGAGGAGAACCGGTTTTTATTCATTCTGCATAATGCGCCACTTGAAAAGTTCCTCAACGCCTCGCTTCTTCCTTCAGCAGCACGTGTTATTTTCCCTTGCAGCGGTCTTATTCCTCATTCCGTAGCAGCTGTTCAGCAGCTCTCTCCCACTCTCTCTCCTCCCTCCCCCTCTCTTACTCTTTGCTTATGTGTGTGTGTGTGTGTGTGTGTGTGTGTGTGAGCGTGCGCTGCTCTCTCCCTTGCAGCCGTTTTCCACCTCTGTTACTCCTCAAACGCAGATTTATGTCAGCCGTTGTCACGAATCAATACACGCCGGTGCCGCTAAAATGTACCGCTGTTTGTTTATCCCCTTTACTTCGGATTGGGAACTCTTGTCGCAGCGTTTTTGCATGCTCGAAAATAACACCGCTGCGGGTTTTTCGTTTGCAGAAATGGACGTTCCTTTGCATACATTTCGTTCAACAACAGCTTTGTTGCATTTACATCAGATCTGTTTTCCTGTTCTTTTCTGTAAGTACTGCCAGCATTATTTCGGACATATCAAATACATTTATTTTTGTGTAATTGCTAACGGGGTATATTTCTGTAGCTCCGTGAATTGCTAAATGAATATGAAGTGGTCATGCAAAATTTTAAAACATTTCAGCCCGTATCCATAGAGAGGAGAGTGAGTTTAACTGCAATACGATACCAGAATTCCAGCGTGAAGTATGTACAGCGCGCAACACAATGAAAGGATAACTTTTTATAAATGCCGAAATCGTCTCCAATTGCAACGCAGAAGTATGATATTTGGATCAAAGGCGCTTAAAAACCTTATTCTGTAACGGTAAAACAGCGTGGCATCCTGCAATGTCACGCTCGATCTCTACGGCGCTTCAAACTGCAAGCTGTCGGCACATGCCAAGGACAGGTCAGACTTCACAAGTTCATGTGTCAAGTTAGCTGGGTTAAGGAAGTCATATTTCTGCCTAATTTCACGACTGTTCTGCTGAACGCCATAGTGGATGTGCCACATGATTGGAAAAGTCATCACATACCATATTATCCACATTCACCCCTTCTTTTCACCCCTCTGTGGTGGAGTTGAGAAAGGCGACGAACTCGTTGAAATCACGGGGTTCTCTTATGAATGGCCGAGGAAAACAATTGAAACCCTCAGCCGCTCAGAATCGGTGCTGAAAGACCTCAGGAGTGACACAAATGGTGTCAATGAAACCGCCCCTATCCTTGGGGCATTGATTCCCACACGTTTCTCGATCGAAAGCGACATTTCGCAGTGTAATGAGCAGCAAGACTACGTTCTTTGCAACCTTTGACACTGCTGACATCACCTCGACGTTTCAACCCTTCTGTAAGGTCACTGTGGGGCCGCATCCCCACTGAATGTGACGTTCTCAATTGGAATACAGTGTGGCCACAGTTGTTGCCCTCGTGTACTTGTTTGATCCACTGCGGACAGTCCACAAACAGTCATAAAATTTGAATGTGATCGAAAGTAGCAAAGTGTACTTATGCTTTTTCAGCCTTACTATCTCGCACCATCCCGTAGCGTGATCACCGTGGGTTGCGACGTTGGCCCATGTGTGAATAAAATTAGAAGGGTCTCTATAAGACTCCCTGTACGGAAACACTCTCGGTGATACCCCACCACCTATACTGGGAATTTTAAAAATTTGCCTGTACTTAGGCACTCTGTGGACTGATCCTACGAGCCTGATAGAAGGACAATAGGGGCGTTAATGGGCTGCCTGCTGCTGGCGCCTAATACTACACTGAAGAGGCAAAGAAACTGCTACAGCTGTAGGGCCTCGGCGAGCACGCTGAAGTGCCGCAACACGACGTGGCATGGACTCGACTAATGTCTGAAGTAGTGCTGGAGAGAACTGACACAATGAATCCTACAGGGCTGTCCATAGATCCGTAAGAGTACCAGGGGGTGGAGATCTCTTCCGAACAGCACACTGAAAGGCATCCCAAATATGCTCAGTAATGTTAATGTCTGGGGAGACTGGTGGCCAGCGGAAGTGTTTAAGCTCAGAAGAGTGTTCCTGGAGCCACTCTGTAGCAATTCTGGACGTGTGAGGTGTCGCATTGTCCTGCTGAAATTGTCGAAGTCCGTCGGAATGCAAGATGGACATGAATGGGTGAATGTGATCAGACAGGATGCTTACGTACGTGTTACCTGTCAGAATCGTATCTAGACGTATCAAGGGTTCCACGTCACTCCAACTGCACACGCCCCACACCACTGCAGAGTCTCCACCGGCTTGAACAGTCCCCTGCTGACATGCAGGATCCATGGATTCATGAGGTTGTCTCCATACCCGTGCACGTCCATCCACTCTATACAATTTGAAACGTGACTCGACCGACCAGGCAACATGTTTCCAGTGATCAACGGTCCAATGTCATGTTGACAGGCCCACGCGAGGCGTAAAGCTTTGTGTCGTGCAGTCATCAAGGATACACGAGTGGGTCTTCGGCTCCGTAAGCCCATATCGATGATGTTTTGTTGATGGCCCAGCATTGAAATATGCAGCAATTTACGGAAGGGTTGCACTTCAGTCACGTTGAACGATTCTCTTCAGTCGTCGTTGGTCCCGTTCTTGCAAGATATTTTTCCGGCAGCAGCGGTGACGTAGATTTGATGTTTTACCGGATCCATGATATTCACGGCACACCCGCGAAATGGTCGTACGAGAAAATCCCCATTTCATCGCTACCTCGGAGATGCTGTGTCCCATCGCACGTGCGTCGACTATAACACCACGTTGAAACTCACTTAAATCTTGTTAACCTACCATTGTACCAGTAGTAACGGATCTAACAACTACACTAGACACTTGTTGTCTTATAGAGGCGTTTTCGATCACAGTGCTTTCTGCTGCCTGTTTACGTATCTCTGTATTTGGATACACATGCCCATACTAGTTACTTTGGCGCTTCAGTGTATTTCACAGCTTGTCTCAGTACAGGTACTTTTTTAGAATTCCTAGTAAAGGTGGTCTTAGAGAGAGCCTTTGCCGTTTTATCCACGCATGTGTCAACGTCGTACCCCCTGTTGATCATACTACAGGAGGGCGCAAAACTGGAGGGTTAAAAATGCGTAAGTACCCTTCGCTACTTTGATCATATTACAATTTTGTCGAATGGTTGTGAACAGTCCGCAGTGGATCCAACCTGTACAGGGAGCAAAAATTGCGGTCGCGCTGCACTCCAGAGGGTTGCGAACACGTTCAATGGGAATGCAGCCGCATAGGGTCCTTATAAAAGGGTTGAAACATCCAGAGGATGCCAGCAGTGTCAGAGGTTGCAAAGAACGTCATCTTGTTGCTCATCACATTGCGAACGGCCGCTTTGGAGAGCGAAATGTGTGTAAACAAATGTCCCCAGGGAAGTGTTGGTTTGATTGATGTCCTTTATGCCACCACCTGAGCATCTTCGTGTCGATTCTGAATGGCGGTGTATAGGAAATGCTTTCCTTGGCCACCTACAAGAAAACAACGCGCTTTCAGCGCTGAGCATCGCGATTTTGACCTCCATCGCAGAGGCGCCAAAAGAAGGGCTGGCATGTGTAGAAGAGGGGGTTTGAGGAACTTCCCATGGCGTTGGGTAGAAATGTGAGGAAATTTCGCGCCAATGTGAGATCATTAATCCACCTTACACCTCATATGAACTTGTGAGGAGCGGTATTTTTTTCGCATGTGTCGACACCTTGCCGTTTGAACCGTGGCAGTGTGTCACGCTTTTGTACCGTTACTGAGGATGGTTGTGTGTACCGTCGAGCCAAATTTCAAACTTCTGCGTCACAATGTGAGACAATTACAGGATTTTTAGAAATTCACGCTTTAAATATCTTGCGCACTATCGCCTTAATACAATAATCAAATTGCAGCAAACTGATCGACATATGTCTCAGAGACGTAACAGAAAGTACTCAAAGCTTACGTCAAATCAAAAAAGTTACAAAATGCTACAAAAGTAGAATACTTTCATCCTTAGCTTGGGCGAAGAGTGTCTGAGAAACGTAACTGTGTTACAGACAGTGGGTAATGTATACTTGAGAAGACCAAGGACAATTTGGATCAAGAGACAGGTACCTGATACACAGTACAGCTATAACGCAATGGAGATTTCAGTGCGAGAGAGTGGTACAATTTGAGACATTGGCCGTAATGAGATATTTCTGTTACCTCTGCATGTATTAAGTGTACAACGCTGATGCCTTTATTGCAGAAAGAGAAAGTATGTAGGAACATAGCTACCTTAGCCTGATTACTGAATATATTGATTCCTTTTAATGAATTTACACCATCTTCTTCAAGACATGTAAAGTAATTTTTGTGCGGGATATCAAACTAAAAGATGTTGGTACTAATTCAGATCAGCTGAAAATCGAAATATTCTTGGAACCTTAATACTCTGAGCTATAAACTACCAATTTTGATGTACCATAACACATTATTGTTAGATTTATACTACGTTGCTTTAAAAAATGTAACACTGGAAGCACAGTGAGAGAGATTCGTGGGGCAGAGACAATGTCTCAGGGTACTCCATGATAGCTTTTCTGACTTACGTTTCCAGTGTTACTGCATGCTTTTGTTTAAAAATAAAATTTGTTTTTGAACATAACATACATTTTTTCATGTCCCATAATTACCAGAAATCGTGAAATCTAAACGTATGTTGGCACTTTCTCCGATTGTGCCACGAGACAAGCTGTTTCTAATCGACCACAGATCTCTTCAACTTGAACATATATCCCATCAACCTCTGGTCTGAATGAGAAAAAGGTGTTGTGAGTCTTCAAGAATTCAGAAGTTGCAGCAAACTGAAAAACAGGTTCACAGTGACGAATAACAGTCGTACAGACAATTCGAATTATCACCGACACTCCAGAGAAAGAGGCATTTGCAGGAAAATTGAAAGAAAATGAAAACAGTGAACAATAAATGAAGAGATCATTAGCCCTACTCAGATATGGAAGTTCAGAGGAAAGAGACGAAATTCCAGTTTCAGATCACTGTGTAGATGACGGACGAGTATAGCGTCCACATCGTCTTCCGATCAACCTCGTGGTGAACATTATCGCGTATACTCAGACAAGTGCTACTGCAACAAGCGAGCGGCGAAAGGTATTATATGTGTTAAATGCAAAACTTTACACCATGCAAGTGTTAATCCGAAACAAAAATTCTGGACTTGTCGGGAATGTTATGTAGACGACATTGAAAAAAAACTGATCAGTGCAGAATGCGAAAGTGAAGTGATTGCAACGTCGCTAACTGAGATCGGCATTTTAAAACGTAAATATGACGCCTTAACACAAGAAGACCTACAGCCTGATACATTAAAATATAAAAGCGAACTGGAAGAAGCAAAAATAATAATAAGTTCATTAACTAATAAATTACAAAGACAGGCCTCACATAGAAAACACTCTGAGACCGGTGAATTTCAACAGAAAATGCATACCAGCGAAGCGAAAATCTGTGCTCAAGTGAAATATTTGTCTCCTAGAATAAATAAGAAATCTTCAGGAAATCTCACTGAGTTAAATATCTACTCAGATAGCCACGGACGCGGACTGGCGGAAGTACTACGAAACCATTACGATCTGAAAGTATGCAGTCATGTGAAACCAGGAGCACCAATGCGGGAAATTATTAGGGACGTTTCACTGGACAAACAAGACAACAAAAATCGCCATGTTGTATTAATTGGAGGAGCAAATGACGTGTATTGTAACGAGTTAGTTAATGCTATTGTCAGTCTCAAAAGTGCCCTCAGTTCGATAGAGAACCAAAAACTAACTGTTGTTGGTATACCACATAGGCATGACCTCATATCTGCTTCATGTGTGAACGCCGAAATTAAGGAAGCAAATAAACAAATACAGACAGTGTGTAAAGTGTAGCCAAACATAAGATTTCTATCAGTCGATTTCCTGGATAGATGCAGCTTTACAAAACATGGCATGCACCTGAATAGAAGAGGCAAGTCATCTCTGTGCAAAGCAATTTACGAAACGTTAGAAACATATTAAAAACAGAGTATCTACGAGTCAGTACCAGCCATTGTAATGAACTACCAATACATTACTCAAAGCAACCATGCAGGAAGTGAATCTGTCTTGGAGACAACAACTAAAGCAGCTGCAGAATCACAAATTGCTACAGCATCACTATCAAATTCAGTAACAACTGCAGCTCGAGAAAAACCAGCAACATCTAAATCAGCTCAAGCAACAAGACCAATAACAGCAGCAGCACAAGCAACAGAAGCAGAAATGGTGTCAACAACAGCTGTAGCAGTTCCACAGCAGTCACTGGTAGAAAAGAGGAAGGAAACCACAGTGAGCATTGTATCACCACCTCCATCCTACGCCAAAGTGTCATCAAGTGCCTCCACTCAGCCTGCCCACATAAACTATGTAATATGTGAAACAAACAAGAACCTTGAGAAACAAACAACAAAAATGTCATCTCCATTAGCAGATAAGAAGACAGAAACCTCAGTAAGTATTGTATTATCTCCATCCCATAGTGAAGTGTTATCTAGTGCATCAAATCAGCCATCCCATACTAATGTGTTATCAAGTAGGCCTATATCAAATCCCTCATGCCAGATAAATTATGCAGGAAGTGAAATAAAAAAGTCTGCCACTCGAGCCTCAAACCGAACCAAAAAAGTACCACAGAGAAGTAATGATTTTTTATGGCCTGCCACAAGGATGTCCAGCCGCTACCGAAACATAACATCAGCACCACACCAAATATGAGGACCAGTGAAAGGCAAACCACCATCTGTGCATCCAGTTGGGCCCAAGACAGCACGCATCTTCCCTCTTGCTGTGAAAAATCAATATTATTCATGCACATAAATATTAGATCTTTGAAATATAAATCTGATGAACTTGGTATTGTATTGAATGGAAACAGTAGAATAGTATTGTGTATTAATGAACACTGGTTAAGAGAAGAAGAGATAAAATTGTATGTACCACCATCATTTAATCTAATTACAAGTTACTGCAGACCCAATGAAGGTTATGGGGGTTCCTCAATATATATAAGTGACAACCTAGGGTTAGGATATATCGTGCATGATGTTAGGGACATATGTGTTAAAAGCATTCTTGAAGCGGCTGTCATGCTACTACCAACATTAAAACTCACAGTTATTTCAATATACCATTCTTCTGATAGTGATGCCAATCAACTTGTAGAGTGTTTAGATAAACTTATTCACTGTACAGAAAAATATACCAAACACAAGATAATAATTTTAGGGGACTTAAATTTTGATGTAAGGAAAAAAACACACAAAAATACTAATTTGCTTAACATGCTAAGATTCCATAATCTCTTCTGTGCAAATTATAGTCCCACAAGACAACTTTATTGTCTCGACAATTTTATTACAAATAAACATAAAGATGATTTTGAATTGGGACTCTTTAATCTCGACCATCTGACAGATCACAAAGGTATATGGGTAAAACTAACAATTAATGAAACAATGGGGAATTGTGAACCAACCCAGTATGTCAGGTTATTAAATGATAAAAGCATAAATAGCTTCAGGGATAAGCTGAAGGTGCTAAACTGGAATGATATAATACATGCTTCCAACAATGTTGAGGAAGATTGTAGCAGGTTTGTTAGTACTCTATCTGAAATTTTCAATACCTCCTGTCCAATGGTTACCAAACAAAATAAAACTATGGCAAGAAAGCATGGTCGAACTACTCCATATAGGTGGTTCACACCATATTTACAGAAGCTAAGATTAATGGTTTTGATATGCTGTGATAAGGTAAAAAATGGTAGTGTTGACAATGCAATGTACATTAGCCTCAAGAGACAGTATAGATCACAAATCAGATTAGCAAAATGTAGAGCAAATGATAACTTCATCAAAAACTCCAATAATAAGTGTAAGGCTGCGTGGAGGGTCATTAAAGCAGAATTAGGTACATGTAGTCATAGTGTAAAAGTTACAACTGATGTTAATGTCACCCCAGATGAATTTAACCTCTTTTTTATCAATGCAGCAAACCTTAATCCCTCAAGTCCTCATAAGAATAGTTCAAAATCAAATTCACAATCTACTTATATAAACCAGTTTTTACAAAACTTTTCTGATACTGTGCCAACCTGTAATTGGGGACATGTGGAAATAAATGATGTAATTAAATCAGTGGTAAAGTTATGTTACTCTAGATCAGAAAATATTTATGGCCTCTCAAATTTTGTGATTAAAAAAATAATCGACTTGATATCATTCCCTCTCTGCACACTCATACACTGGATATTTGACAGTGGTATTTTCCCAGAATGTCTAAGGAAGACAGTAGTAATTCCATTACACAAAAAAGATGATAAATCGTGCACTAATAATTATCGCCCAATTTCTCTGATACCTATTTTTTCAAAAATAATCGAATATTGTATACAAAAGCAAATTAACATGCATTTGTCAAAAAACAATATACTGAATAAGTCTCAATATGGTTTTAGGGCCCAGTTATCAACAATTAATGCTGTTGAAAATGTTGTTTCCATTGTGCAATCTTCTTTCGAATCCAAATTATCTGCTGAAGCCACACTGGTGGACTTAAGCAAAGCATTTGATTCTGAAAACCACACAATACTGCTGGAGAAACTGCGGTGTTACGGCATTAGGGATCTGGAACTCTCCCTCATTAAATCATATCTCAGTAACAGAAAGCAAACTGTAAGCTACAATGGTCAAAAGTCACAGTTACTGAATGTCACTAGAGGCATTCCCCAAGGTTCAGTGCTTGGGCCATTACTGTTTATAATATTTATAAATGACCTGCCCAGCAATATGCCATGCAAATCTGTGCTTTACGCAGGTGATACAACTTTCATCAATTCAGGGAAGGACATAAATAAACTGAAGGAGCAAAGTAAAGATTTTCTCAGATTATTCAATATGTGGTTCGAAGCCAATGAGTTAGCTATTAACTATGAAACGACTGTAAATATATCCTTCAGCTTATCCAATGCTGATATTGAGTACACTTCTACCAAACTTCTTGGCATATACTTGGATACGAAATTAACCTGGCAGAGTGACATAGACAACATATCTCGAAAGCTTTCGCGAGTTATCTATCTACTGAAAAAATTACGCACCTAGGCTTCTGAAAGCCTGCTGATCAATTCCTATTATGCATTCTTTCATTGCCATATTAGCTATGGTATTCTTCTGTGGGGTAATTCTCCATGGTCCAGGAAAATTTTTATTTGGCAGAAGAAAGCCATCAGGAGCATCTCTGGGATTACCAAAAATAACATATCATGTAGGTCATACTTCAAAGAATTACAGATAACGACAGTCCCTTCTCTTTTTACATACAGCTGCCTTTTGTACATAAAAGAAAGCTTTAACAGTTACAACCTTAGGCCCTCCGTTCATAATCATAACACTCGTCAAACATTTAAGATAGGCATACCAACAACTCGACTCAAGAAAACACAAGATAGTTATGAATACATGGGGATAAGGCTTTTCAACATATTACCTGTGCAGGCACATTGTGTCTCTCTTAATATATTTAAAAGTAAGACTAAAAAATGGCTGAAAGACAAAGCATTTTACAGTGTTAAAGAATTTGAAAACTCTTCAAAAATAGACCTGACTTACGAAACAACTTGCAACTCTGTTTGTACCTCTTCCTAAGCTTTTTTTGTCTCTGTAGTTCCACATTTAACTGTTAAAGATGTGGAGAAATCCTTATGTATAAAATGTATTCTTTTATTATGCACATTCTTTAAAATGCAAACTTTAGTTATGTGGGATATCTTTATGTATCAAATGTATTCCTTTATTATGTATGTTCTTTTAAAATGTATACTTTAGCTGTATGTGATACCTCACAATAGTTATATTTCTTAATATGTAAATTGTACATTACTCATGACGACATCGATTGCTTGTAAATATTTAAAGATGGATAAATAAATAAATAAATAAACTGGTTGCCCATGTTGGCTGCAAATAATTTTGAAAATACTGAAGGTCAGGTAGAAACAGTTCACTAACAATTCGATCACTTCTAGAGCCAAAAAGAAGCGTTCTGCAACATAGCATGTGAGAAAGCAGGCGTTCCTGGCCGATTCCACTAATAGGGGTCACAGCTGCTTTCTATTGCTGCTCCAAAAGCAATGTAGATTGCAGATTGTTCGAAGAGCAATACGCATATGAATGTATCGATGAATAAATGTTCATTTGAGCACGATTACTTATTACTCCATCAGGAATGTTCCACTATGGTTATCATTATTTTTATTGTTGTTCCTTTTCTAAAAAACATGATTCGTGGCAGCGATAAAAGTTTTTGGTGCAAGACTACGTAAAAAACTTACGAGACCCGACCGTAGTACAGGCAGATTACTAGTATGCTGCCTTTTCTGGCTGCACGAACGCCGCTCTTTGACTGCTGGCGCTCTCGTATGGTACTGAGCGGGAGTGCAGAACTTTGATCCTCTATTCTCGTAAATGTTTTGGAAGCGTATCGTACTGAAGCAGAATTTTTTACATCTACGTTGTAGGAGAGCGTATGAAAAAGTAATGCCGCCGAATTTTTACTCTCTTCTCAATATCGGGTGAGGTATCACATGTCATGCGTATTACGCGGTCGACTTTCCCGTTTCAATGACGCAAGCTGTAACCCTCTGTCGCTAGATGGGTCCGACTTACCGCGTGTAACATGGTGGTGTGTAACGTAACTATATCTGTGTAGGAGAAATAATGTCCTTAAATCGAGAGTCCAGTTGTAGAACACATACCTCCAATTGAAATCCGTACGAGAATGAAAGTAGTGTACTGTGATGATTGTATCGACATCAGTAATGCGCGACGTGGGTTCTTCTTGCTCGTAGTGAAGGAAACGGTGATGCTAACCTTGACGTCTACGACAGAGATCGGGGTGGACGACCGCGTACGGCAACCGACGAGACTCATCGGAGACGCGCTGATGAACTCTTAAGGGAAAATCATCAGATAACACAGACACAGCTCTCAGATAACTGTGGCATGTAACGAGAGTGGGTACTAGCCATCGCTGCAGAACTGCGGTATAGGAAACTGTGTGCACAGCGGGTGCATCGAATGCTCACTCCTGACATAAAACAGAGGAGACTGGACGTCTGTCACCCGTTTCTTTTGCGTTTTGAGTGTGAGGTTGATGGGTTCCTTAACGACATTGTGACAGATGATAATAACAGGCTTCAGTCTGGAACCGCGTTGGTGCTACGATCGCAGGTTCGAATCCTGCCTCAGGCAAGGATATGTGTGGTGTCCTTAGGTTAGTTAGGTTTAAGTAGTTCTAAGTCTAGGGGACTGATGACCACAGATGTTAAGCTCCATAGTGCTTAGAGCCATTTGAACCATTGATAATAACTGACTGCACCACTGTGACGCCGAAAACAGAAGAGCATAATTGGAGTTCCGCCACGAAGGATCACCGACCGAAAATTTCAAGACCATGCCATCAATAGGAAAAGTCATTCTTACAGTGTTCTCGGATGTTCAAGATGTGGTGCAGTTGTAACTGATGCCAAAGGGCACCACCATAAACTGTACAAGGTACTGCGAGACCCTCAGAAAACTGAAAGCACGGTTTCGAAGAGTTCGTCCCCACATGGAGTGGAGAACCCTCTCTTTCAGCGTGCCAATGCCAGACCACATTCGACTGATGCGACATCTGCAAAAATCTGACGTCTTTGGTCTACTGTCATCGATCATCCTCCATACAGTCCCGACTCGGCCCCATCCGATTTTCATCTGTTTCCAGAACTTAAAGAACATCTTCGAGGAGTTGACTTTGATAGTGATGAAGTGGTGCAAGCAGAGCTGTGGCTGTGGCCCTGTCAACAAAATCAAACATTTTACAGTAACAGTATCAAGAAACTGGTCTCTCGTTGGCAGAAATGTGTTTCTCGCCAGGTTGACCATGTTCAGAAGTGAATACATGGACAAGAAGGATAAACATGTAGAATGTTAATAAAATTTGTTTTACTTAAAAAGCTTTAAGAGTTTTCAGACATAAAATTCGAAGTCTGCTTTTGAGCACACCCTAGTACAATAACCGTGTGAAGGCTGACCAAAATCGTTGAATGTAGACTTCCCTTGTCGGGCTTATTGGCAGGAAACGGAGAAAACGGAATCAGTGCAAAAGACATTTCTTACTGAACACTCATGCGACCTACCTTAGAATATTGTTCGAGCGTAATGCAAATGAACCCATAAAAAACAAGGTTAACCTGAGATCTAAAAGAAGTGCAGTTGGAATGGCCAAAGATTTGTTTGACGGAGGGGAGCGTGTCAAGGAAATGGAGAAAAGCGTCAACAGGCTCGAAGATAGACAGCAGCTATAGCGTAGGATCCTTCCTACTACGTTCCCAGAATCAGTTTCATGTGAGGAGTCTAAGAATATACAACAGTCCCTTAAGTATCATTCCAATAGGACACGTGAAAGCAAGAATAAACAAATTACAGCGTACGCAGATGCATTTAAGCTGTCATGTTTGGTACTCAAAAAAATGGCTCTGACCACGATGGGACTAAACATCTGAGGTCATCAGTCCCCTAGAACTTAGAACTACTTAAACCTAACTAACCTAAGGACTGCACAGACATCCATGCCCGAGGCAGGATTCGAACCTGCAACCGAAACGGTCGCGCATTTCCAGACTGAAGCGCCTAGAACCTCACGGCCACACCGGCCGGTTCTTGCTACTCTCTTTAGGTGAATGGACTGGAGGAACCCTCTTACGTGCCCCCATGAAAAGTACCTTCTGGCATGCGTTACCCAGTGGTTTGTAGAATGCGAATGTAGATGTAGGTGTCCTCTTATACCAGCAGGTACCACTCCCCAAATGAGCTGGTAATACTGAAAATGCATCTTACAAAATTAATGTATTGATTTCTTGTAGCTGTAATCTGTTATACTTTGTAACTTCTGAACATTTACGTATTTCACCGCCAGCAATTTGCAGACATTACATGAACCACGCAAGTATGAAGTGAGTCTAACTAGAACCCATCCTCCAAAAGAACAATCATTAGTAAAAAGATAGGCCGGGGTAAAGTCATTTACCTTCGTTTAATTGCAGAGAGTAAAGTGTTAGTATATAGTTAAATGAAGAAGTTTTCCGATGAATGCTAGGTTTAGAAAAGAATGACAGGCGCTAGCAAGTGGATCCAACAAGGATAGGATTGAAATCAGGAAAGGCGGATGATAACCCCCCGTCAAGTAGCTCGTAAGTATAAACTATTCTTAAACGTCATTTCATTAGGTAACCCTCCACAGCTGTCAAATATTTGAAGAAATCTATATCTGAGCCATCTGCCGTACCTGCATTTGTACAACTAATGGCTCAGAGATGCATTTCTTAAATTAATCCTAAACAGTTGCCGTAGAAGTACTTTGCCCTAAGTTGTTAGAACCGAATTTGATTGAGAAGATAACAGGTAATTATTTCATCTCTATGAACATCACTCTGAAAATAATGTAGTAACTAAAGAGTACTACAATTTTCAGTGACAGCGACGTCGTGCGAACTCTAATGTCTCCTTTCCAATTACGTGAAGTGTACTTTTTTGAAGAGCCTTCCTGAGGACGTGGAGGCACGAAAGTCGATAAATACTCGAGGAAACAATGGGAGGCGCGAGCTAACCGTCACGCTCTGCTCAAGCACACGCACACGCGAGTCTCTGCGATGAGCTCGCTGCGGGTGAGACACGCACTCCTGCTGGCGTGGTATTCGAACCAACTTCCAGTTATTCAAAGTATTCATTTTCAGTCGGGTAAGTACAATGCATGACATGCAGGATACGTCTCTGCTCGTAATACACTGCTGCATCAAAACATGTTGTGTCGTCGATAAATTATACAGGGAGAGTATGCCTTCTACAGTTGTTCCGTATAAGAAAATAAAGTTTCCTACTCTTCCACCCGAATCAATTCCTTCCCAACAGTTTTTACTGACTTGCGCTAAAATAACTGCTTCTGCGAAGGGTGTTCGGAAATTAAGAAACGATCGGTCGCGAAGTGGAAACCGCAGTGAAAATCCGATGAAGCTTTGCATAAATATGTTCGGCAGTGTCTCTAGTAGCCTATTCCAGTAGACAGCGTCATGTCGCTCTTCTCAGTTGTGAGCGCACAGTGGGGTGTAAAACTGTCTAGAAAGTAGTGTCTGACGATGGTTCAATCCCGCGTCCGGCCATCCTGATTTAGGTTTTCCGTGATTTCCCTAGATCGCTCCTGGCGAATGCCGGGATGGTTCCTTTGAAAGTGCACGGCCGACATCCTTCCCCATCCTTCCCTAATCCGATGAGACCGAGATCTCACTGTCTGGTCTCCAACCCCAAACAACCCAACCCAAAGTAGTGTCTCCCGACAAGTGCGGGTGCGTGCCGAGAACTTTGGCCTGATTTCATGCAATCCTACATAAAGTACCTGTAATGAATTTTCTTCTTAATGACAATTCTTGGCCGCACACTGCGAGGCAATGAGGACGCTCCTGAAACGTTTGCAATGGGAAGAATTTCATCATCCACCATACAGCCCGAACTTGGTTCCCTCTGATTTTTACCTCCGCTCGTATGAGCCACTAGCTACGAATACAACATTTCGCCGACGGTTCCTTACTCCGAATAGCCGTCGTATCTATCGGAGAGCGAATTTTAAGTTTCTATCTTTCCAAAAGCTTCAGTGGAAATCCACAGCTTGTCGATACCCGATACTAGAGTAGATAGAAGATTTAATTCCCTGACGACCGTAAAGTACTTGCCTATACTCAATGACATTAGTGGAGAATGAATCAAGCAAAAAAGGTGTCCCAATTTTATTGGAAGGAAACGTCGATACTCACCTCTGTAGGACTTACTATTGTCCTAATGGAATGTAGCATCAGCAGTATATTGGGGCAGGGTATTCGTTCTTTTCTAGCGAACGAGACTGCGCAGTGATTAAGCACCGCTATTTGCATTTGTAATAAAGGTTGGTCAAATTCACGTCTGGACATTCACATTTAAACTTTCCAACATTTCCGTAAATGTACAGGAAAAATTACCTTCCTACTGAAAATTTCAGAAATTGGTGGTTGTACGGAGTCACGTTGTAATTGTATGATTGAGTTAGAGTTTTTTTTTACAGGCAGTTGCTTTGACGACTCTAGGTGGTGGTGGTTAGTGTTTAACGTCCCGTCGACAACGAAGTCATTAGAGACGGAGCGCAAGCTCGGGTTAGGGAAGGATTGGGAAGGAAATCGGCCGTGCCCTTTCAAAGGAACCATCCCGGCATTTGCCTGAAACGATTTAGGAAAATCACGGAAAACCTAAATCAGGATGGCCGGAGACGGGATTGAACCGTCGTCCTCCCGAATGCGAGTTCAGTGTGCTAACCACTGCGCCACCTCGCTCGGTTTTGACGACTGTAATCAGATAATCCGGGAGAAACTTCTGGAAAGCTGAAGAATAGGGGTCACACTAATGTACATAGTATCACTAGCAAACCACTCGCTGTTGACAATAACGTATAAAATGTGAAGTACTAGATCATCTATCCATGTAACCGGGTGACGAGACGACCACGAAGCTCCTACAATATCATGCCAGAGCTGCTAGAAGCCGTACTGTTAAGAACATGTTTACGAGATGGCAGAGAGCCTATGTACCTTGCATTAAACGTATTCGTAACTGCAAATAACGACAACCATCAGCTACAGACTGGAAAGACAACAATGAAAATTTCTGCCGGACCGGGACTCGAACCCGGATTTCCCGCTTATCGCGAGCGGTCGTCTTACCATTTGGCTACCCGTGCACGACTCACCGCCAGTCCCAAACTTCCGTATGTCGTGAACCACGTGTGTACGACCCTTATTCATACATCCATTATATATATTTCAGTACAGGTCAGGCGTTGTACTTGAAAGTCGCGTGCCCGGCATCGGAAGATAAATACGATACTGCAGTGCCTGTGTTATTCTGATTACGACGCAAAGTTCCTTCGGACATGCATCGTAATCAGAATAACATAGGCACAGCAATATCATCTTGCAGTCTACGAGGCCTGTTCAGAAAGTAAGCTCCGATTGATTGCCAAATTGAAACCACAGTGAACATCAGAAATGTTTTACTTGTAACAATTAGCTACACCTTTCAGCTACTTCTCTACGTAGTCGCCGTTCTGACTTAGACTTTTGTCATAGCGTTGTACCAACTTTTCAATAGCCTCATCATAGAAGGCAGCCGCCAGTGCTTTCCGCCAATTCTCCACGCTGGCCTACACCTCGTTGTCTGTGTCAAAATGTTGTCTTCAAAGACAGCGGTTCATGTGGCCAGAGATGAAACTCAGGAGGAGACAATTGCGGACTGTATTGTGGGTAATCTAACATTTCCATTTGAAAACGATGCAGGAGCATCTTCATTGCCCCTGCAGAATGCGGCTGAGAATTGTCGTGAAGACGAAACAGCACGACAGTTATGTAATGTTAGCTGCATAGCTTCAGGCGAAATTTCTCACCAGGCCCTCGTACTTGGCGGCAGACACTATTTTCTAGACATCTTTACGCACTCACTGCGAGCTCAGAAATGAGAAGAGCGACGTGATGCTAACTGGGGTTATACTAGAGACACTACCCAACACATCTGTGCAAAGCTTTATCGGATTTTCATAGTCGTTTCCATTTCGCGACCGATCGGAGCTTACTTTCTGAACGCCCCTCGTATATTGGGACCTATCGATATTGACGTACATTTCGACCAATAGTTCGTTATGGTCATGTTCCAGCGCCAATCAGATATGACACTAATAGATTTGTTCTCCAGGAATCATTTCAAGAGTTTAATTTATTAGACTCCAGCGTTACACCCCACGCTGCATCGTCATACCTCTCGTGATCGATGTGGTCGACACTTTGGCCAGCTCTTGTAGAAACAGTTCCTCATTGTAAGAGTTTCACTGGAGCTTTAGATCTAGCCAAATCGTCATAGACAAATCACATGTTAATGCACCCAAAATTAGCGCAAGGAGAACAATGTGAGAAGCGTTCAGCGAGGCCGAAAGTAAAATTCTGTCTGTCGATCTAATGGAAAATCCAAAGTTGTATTGGTCTTTTCAGTCATCATCATTTTCGTGGGCCTTTGTCCCACGTCAACGCGGGGATTGTTACTATGGATTTGGTGATGTTAGTGTCAGAGGGGGGCCGGATGTTTCGTTCTATAGGCTGGGGCATTACTTCTGGTCACTATTGACATCTAAAGATAAGGAGTACAGAGCGACGTCGTGCAGCAGACCCCCAATCAGATGGAGCACAGTGCATTAGACCATCCAACCTATCCTAACTGGGTTGTCCGTAGTTTACTTGCGTCGCTTCAGGTGAAATCCAGAGATTCCTTGGATTAAGTCGCGATCTATTACTGTCAAATGCTTCCGAATTAAGCGATTTGTCTGTCTCTTTCCGTACACTCAGGATCACTGAAAACAGCTCACCAAGAGGGAAGCAATGTAAAACTACCAAACTGTGCAAAGTGCAGTGTGGTCTGACATACAAATGACTCAAATTTTGTGTCAGGCCCATGCCCACAGACCCTGCAGTAGCGCAGCAACCGGACATGCGGCCCCATTTAAAGGGAGCACGGTGGACGGTTACAATCGTATCCACACGCAAGAAGGACGATACCAGGCACAGAATGCCGTGTAGGCGAGGTAGACGACATTTTTCACAGTTAAGCCGGTTTGAGAGGGTCCTAATCATCGTCATAAAAACCACAACTGGTCGATACACCGAGTGGCTCGCGAGGTCGATCGTTCGGAGTATTCCGTCAGACGCTGCTGGGAGCAATGGATCTGGAGCGACCAGGGAGACAACTAGGCGAGAGCATTGCGCGAGAAGCGATCAGGGCTCCTAAAGTGACTAGCACCACAGCAGAGGTAGATGTGTGGCTGCTAGTGTTCCACATACCATTCCCAGACGCCTTGCGGGCCCGAATTTGAAATCCAGGCGGTTTTGTCACCTACTGTCGTTAACTCCGCCTCATCACCGACTCCATCTGCAGAAGTGCCAAGACAGAACGACGTGGACTGTGGCAGACTGAAAAAACATAGTTTTTAGTGATGAATCCCGATGCATTTTGGGGACGGATGGTAACCGCATACAGGAGTGGATGCAGTCTGGAACGGTACAGTTCCGCCCAGGCTGCTACGAGAACCACCGCACAGCCGGCGTAATGGTCTAGGGGGTCATAACCTACGATAGGCGGTCGCCTTTAGCTGTTGTACGTGGGATCTTAACGAGTCAGTGTTATGTTCACGACATTCTTCAACTCCATGTGATACCTTCCCTAATGATCTACAAGAGGCACTTTTCCAGCAAGTTAATGCTGGTGCACATACCGCTAGAGCTCCTCAAGATCTCCTGCTTTATGTCCCGACTCTTCCATGGCCGGCCTTCACCCCAGACTTGTGCGCTGTAGAGCATGTGTGGGATCATGTGAAACGCCAGATGCCGCCGTCTCACTCTGTACCTGATTCGGAGGTGGTGGTCTGAGATTTGTGGGCGGGAGTCTGAATCGGGACATCAGACATCTCATCATCTCGATGCCGGACCGTGTTCGGCATATACAGCAGCAAGATGTGGTCCAACACGTTACTAACGTTGTACTGCATTTGTCTTGTACTCCCTATTTTTGTTTACTTGTCTTGATTTTTGGACAAAGTGAATCCCTCATCTGTATCGTTATGTCTAACAAAATTCGTTTCGATCCAATGCTCCCCTCTTGGTGCGCTGTATTCAATGTTCCTTATTGTACATGTAGCTGATATGATGCTAGGTTACGTGGTAAAGTTCCTTCCTTCGATTTAGAATTGAGATATACTGAATGTTTAATCTCACCGTTGTTTGTTTAAATAAGTCCGTCGTCGAGCGATAGTCGCATTATACATATTTTTACAACCTGATAATAAAAACAAAGCATTTTCATTTTCTCTGCAGCTGCTGATGACAGAAAATTGCTAGAAAACATAATTTACTTACAAATATAATGCGCAAAATGATTATTATTTGTTAGTTACTATATCTCCTGTGTTATTTATTTCTAATTATAGATAACGCTCTCGCATTTAGAACACAAACATAAATCATCACCTAATGATGGGCCCTTAGTTACTCGCCATCTACAGCAGAACGCTGCACACAGCAATCCATTACATCCCCGTGGCAAATAATTCATTGAACATAATTGCAACGCGTAATGAATGACCGATAGCGCTCTGTATATTTGACTGGGAACATCACTGTTCGCTTGCTGGACTGTAGTGCGCGATATTGCGTTTATTTACATTCCATAGATAATAGGCTTCATTACGTCTCTGTATCCGTCTGCCTTAGTTTCTTAATGAGTAGATGTTTTCAGCTTGATTTTTTTGCCGCTGATGTTTCTCAATACATCGTGGAGTGATCTCGTAGCTCACTCGTGATATTATTTGTTTTTAAATAAAAATGAACTAACAAATTAAGCAATAATCATATGACAAAATTGCAATAAAAAGAAACATCTGTTTATCGCCTGTAACACCTCGAAAAATTGCAGGAAGTACTTGGAAAGCTGTTTTATCATGATTACGACGTGTTTACGATGTTTCTCTGGCTTTTTCGAGGGATGTTCACGATATTGGCAGGTTTTAACAGGTACGAGGTTTTTTAACATCCACTGTATCAAGGAACATCAGGAACATTTCGGCAGACCACTCGTACCGTCGTCTAATGAATGTTGTGCCATTCAGCTAGCGCTTGCCGAAGTAAACGAAGTAAAGGTGGGATTGTACAGTTTTGGTTATTTTGAAACACAGATATCCAAATGAAGAAGCATGCTCGAAAACGGTAGTGCACTTGTGATGGATCTGAGAAACCAGTTCGAAAACAAGACTACACGTTGGCATAACGCTTTCTTCATATTGGTTACGTTGTTTCAGGATATGTAGGTGAAAAATTTAAAATTCCGTTTCACGAAGGAAGACAGAAACTGCTCCTATTCCTGTTTATATGTTTGCATGTAGAACCTTTTGACAAATGTCTTGATTTATTATTCTTCGAAGAAGTTTTAGAAGGAAATGACTGTTTGCCATTGATATTATCCTCTGCTGTAATGTAGTCCGAAGCTCACTGCTCACAGCTTGTGAAGTGCCATATACCCATTTCCGCCTATGATTTTCTGTACTTGGGAGTGCGACTCCCTAATTGATTTTGTCCTTAATAGGCTTTAAAGTATGTCTGCATTTTTCCCTGCGTAACTATTTTGCTGCGAAGACCATTGCATCTGTTCCATACTCTATTGCCTCTAGTGTCCTTTAATCTGCGTTGCCGTCTGTCTGCCAAATACGGGTATAAGTGGACACGCGGCTCCTCTGTCTGTATCAGCGACAGTATCAGCACCACCTCGAGACGCGATCAGGACCAGTAAAGTGTTGGTACGCACCTTCGCCATACACTGATCAGCCAGAACACTATGACCGCCGTCCTACTGTCGATATAAGCCCATCCAGGCGCAGCAGCTTCACATGGGGAGGGGAGACTCTCGCAAAGTGCAAGTAGTACCAGTGAGTGTGCTTTTTGTATGTGGAATGACGAAGGGACGGGATCTATTTGCGTTTGACAGAGGACAGATTATGATAGCTCCGAATCTCGGCACGAGTATTTCGGAAACTGCACGATATGTCGGGTGTTCGAGGAGTGCTGTGGCGAGTGTTTTCAATACTTGGTGAAACCAAGGTGAAACCACGTCCAGACGTCGTGGGGATGGAAGGCCACCCCTCTTTACAGACGTCGGACGTCGTAGGCTGGGCAGACTGGTAAAACAAGACAGGGTGCGAAGTGAGGTGAAACTAACATCAGACTTTAGTACTGGGCCTAGTACAAGTGTGACTGAACTCACAGTGCGCCAAACACTCGTAACGATGGGCCTCCGCAGGCGACGATCATGCATGTGCTAATGTTAACACGACTACATCGGCGTTTACGACTGAAACGGGAATGTGACCATCAGCGCTGGACGCTGGCGCAGTGGCAGAACGTTGTATGGTCTGATGAATCCCGATACCTCCTTCATAAACGCGATGAGAACCCGCGAATCGGAGGTCTTCCAGGGGAACAGCTCCTTGACACCTGTACTGCGGACAGAGACAAGCTGGCGGTGGCTCCATCATGCTCTGGGGCTCATTCACGTGGGCATCGATGTGTCTAGTGGCGCTCGTGCAAGGCACCTTCACAACCAAGGAGATCGTACATTGGTTGTGAACCACATACACCCCTTCTTGATGATTATGTTTCCCGACGGCAGTGGCGCTTTTCAACAAGATAATGCGCCATGTCACAGGGCCAGGAGTGTGATGGAATGGTTCGACGAACACAGTGGCGAGTTCCAGTCGGTATACTAGCCCCCAAAGTTGCCAGATCTGAAACCTATCGAACACATCTGGGATATGATTGAACGTGGCGTCAGAGATCATCGACTTCCTCCCGGAATTTACTGGAATTAGGTGACTTGTGTGTGCAGTTGTGGTGCCAGCTCTCTCCAGCGACCTACAATAGCCTCATTACTTCCAGACCACGACGTGTCGCCGCTGTTACCCGTGCCAAATGTGTTAGATAGGTGGCCATATGTTCTTGGTGATCTGTGTACTAAAGTTAAGTGATATGTAATGTTGATTAATAAATTACACCAAATCGTTGATACTCTGTCTCGGCATATACTTCTGCCTTAGAAAATACTGTTTAGATCGTTATCAGAAAGAGAAATATTAAATATCTGATAACATAGGTGAATCTCCCCACGCAAGACGTCGACGAACGACATTAATCGATTTGGTATGAATTAAAGCGGTTTTGAGTATCTTATTTCAGGATGCTTACTCAAACTCGTGCAGTTACGTACTCGTCAGAGAGTGTTGGTCGCAGTATGGCAATAGACCGCGCCCCTCTGTCAACACAACTGGCACTGCTAAGAGTATCCTACGACTTCCACATCGCTGGCAACGGGTTATACACAATGCTGGTGACTACATTGAAAGTCAGTAAAACTTGGAAACACGTATCTATTTTTTAAGAGCTGTAAATAAATATGCCACTATTAAAGTTACAACCCTCGTAGATGAAGCCAGTGCCTTCCATTTTAAGACAATGTCAAGAAATTATCACGAAGTGTTTGGCCTAACGTGCTAGACATATTTGAGGTAACACAAGATAGTCATCTGCAGTAAAATAAATCCCATAATACCTTTTCAAAAATGGTTCAAATGGCTCTGAGCACTATGGGACTTAACTACTGTGGTCATCAGTACCCTAGAACTTAGAACTACTTAAACCTAACTAACCTAAGGACATCACACACATACATGCCCGAGGCAGGATTCGAACCTACGACCGTAGCGGTCACGCGGTTCCAGACTGTAGCGCCTATAACCGCACGGCCACTCCGGCCGCCAATACCATTTCTCTGATCCTTTCCACTACATCCACATGGAAATTATCACTTAGATTTACAATGATATTTTAATAATACGGAAGCATATTGTGTTTAAGGGCAGCATGCGTCCTCTGAATATTACTCATGATAGCTCCTTCAACAAGCTACGTCAGAATAACCTTTGGCTGCTTTTGTCATATCTGTAGGCTTGCTTCATATCACATATTTGTTGTCTTGTCAAAATTACTTGTACGCAAAGCGGAGAACAACCAATGAAGTATTGCCAGAGTGCTTTATGTGCTGCGTATTAATAAGCTGTCACGGGAATGAAAGCACTCAGTATATAAGAAGTTGCCATATGAGTAGTCGTCTTCTTTCCTGAAGTTGAGCAATCTCTACACAGAACGGTGATATTACTCAGTACTGCATGAAACAAGACTAATACGCGCTACTCCACATCGTTGAAATCATGGGTACAAAATTTACGCCGAAGAACACAGAGCCTTGTCCCAAAACAAGTTATACTGAAAGAAGTGTTGACGAGAAAGAACCTCAGCGATGTTTTACAGCTCACAAAAAGTTCAATAGACGGTCGCTGAGTTCTATATATCCTTCGTCTTCTTCATCTTATTTGAAATTTTACGACCTCATTGAACCACATCACTCAGTTATTTTCTAGTCGTCTTCTTCAGTGGGTTTTCTTTCCGAACTGTCCAGTATCTCTCCATTCGTTCTGATCTTCTTCGTCGGTCCTTATTCGTAAATGCCCTTCTTATTGTTTGTCGTTTGTCTGTTTTCAGTTTACATCTTATTTTTACGTTTTTCGGTTTCTTTAAGTTTTCTGTTTTGTGTCGTAAACCGTAAAGGGTTAATTCCGGCTCTTTCCTATCCTCTCCGAGCTCCTTTATCCATCCTACTTTTTGTTTTATGTTCCAAAGATTCTGTATAGTTTTTCGGGTGTCCTCGTTTGTGATCAAAAAAGAAATCCTTTTTTCCTTACAGTATCTGTAATTGGCATCAGATCGCTGTACGCCACTTCATTTGGTCCTTTCCGCAACTGTCCATCTTTTTGGCATTTCTTTTTAGTGCCTGTTCTAGCTGAAACGTCCCCTTTGAACAATTTTACACGAGACTGTACTTAACCTGACACACAATATTTTTAGCGCAACGCAATCTGACTTTCAAAACTCCCTACTAAAGAATGGCCCTGACAAACATTAAACTATACCTTTCACAAATCACTTACCTCACAAAAATCTTCGCTGCTCAAGCTACTGCAATACAGCGAGCGCCACTACTGCCAGCTAAATAAAAGATTCAAACTACTGAAGGCACTAACTACTGATAGGGGTAGTTAGCAAATGAAAGATATTAATAGAGAGCAAACAATGTATTTACCTTAATATCATCACAAATCATAATATATATATATCAGTTCATGACAAACTGCAAACCTCCGCCATCTCTCTCCCCACATCCACCACTGCTGGCGGCTCACCTCCAACTGCGCAACGCTACGCGCTGTTCACAGCCAGCTGCCTAACACTACAATGGCGAGTATTACAACAATGCAAAGCAGCCACAGACTGCACACAGCACAGCCAGTGATCTTCATATTGAGCGCTACGTAACGTTGCCAATAAGAAAACATAAACAGCCTACTTACATAGAGAAAACATAAACAGCCTACTTACATAGAGAAAACATAAACAGCCTACTTACATAGCCCCCATGCTCCCCACAAAAATTTTTACAAATTGGATGGGGCAGTGGCCAATACAGATTTGAAAAAATTTTTCATAATTACAATAACAAAGAAATCAAATGCACACACTTATTGATATTATGTTGGTCAAAAGCTAAAATTGTCTCACAGTCCATAAAGACAGTCCTAATCGTACATCATAACAGTAATTACAGGTTTTTTTTCACAAAGTCTCATTAGTAAAAGAAATTGCACACAGAAGTAGTGGATTTCCATGCAGTCTTGAAGAAGTAGTGTTGTCCTTCCAACGGAAAGACAGTGCTGACTCTTGACATGCTGACAGATAACGGGCCACAACAGAGCAAACCCACAGCAGAGTCAGTCGTAGTTTGGAAGAATATTGGTAGGTAGGTCATCACAGAGCAGACCCACTGGAGGCCTGGTAGAGATTGTGGTATTGGTGGGCCACCAGAGGTGCAGACCCACTGCAGTCCTTGTAGAAATAATGGTATTGGTGGGTCATCATAGATGCAGACCCACTGTAGTCCTTGTAGAGATAGCCAGCAGCCATCTGTTGTGACTGTGCAGGTGCACAATCACCACTGAAGAGTCTTGCGGAGAATATAGCAAGTCCATAAACCACCACTTGTGCACTCACAAAGTTTTTGGAATTGTCCTTAGAACCAGCAATGCTGTTATCCAGTCCCTTGCTGAATTATTAACACACTTGCAAACACTAACAGTCCCTACTTCTCACATATTGTCCATATACTATGACCAACAGAAACGTGTGCAGTGAAATGTAACTTACATGTTAATAATGTCATGAACTGGTGACAATTACAATTTTATAACATAAGAATACAATAACAAAGGTACAAAATACATTATTAAAAACATAACAATACAGATAACATTTGTAGTACAGGCTTTACAAAAGAATAGAAATAAACATATACATCAGTGTTACAGGAATTATGACATGAGTACAAAAATAAAAGATCAGAATCACTTTCGAAACATCAACTTCACACATGAGCATTAAAACAAAACAGCATAAATAATGTGTAAGCATACACTCCTGGAAATGGAAAAAAGAACACATTGACACCGGTGTGTCAGACCCACCATACTTGCTCCGGACACTGCGAGCGGGCTGTACAAGCAATGATCACAAGCACGGCACAGCAGACACACCAGGAACCGCAGTGTTGGCCGTCTAATGGCGCTAGCTGCACAGCATTTGTGCACCACCGCCGTCAGTGTCAGCCAGTTTGCCGTGGCATACGGAGCTCCATCGCAGTCTTTAACACTGGTAGCATGCCGCGACAGCGTGGACGTGAATCGTATGTGCAGTTGACGGACTTTGAGTGAGGGCGTATAGTGGGCATGCGGGAGGCCGGGAGGACGTACCGCCGAATTGCTCAACACGTGGGGCGTGAGGTCTCCACAGTACATCGATGTTGTCGCCAGTGGTCGGCGGAAGGTGCACCTGCCCGTCGACCTGGAACCGGACCGCAGCGACGCACGGATGCACGCCAAGACCGTAGGATCCTACGCAGTGCCGTAGGGGACCGCACCGCCACTTCCCAGCAAATTAGGGACACTGTTGCTCCTGGGGTATCGGCGAGGACCATTCGCAACCGTCTCCATGAAGCTGGGCTACGGTCCCGCACACCGTTAGGCCGTCTTCCGCTCACGCCCCAACATCGTGCAGCCCGCCTCCAGTGGTGTCGCGACAGGCGTGAATGGAGGGACGAATGGAGACGTGTCGTCTTCAGCGATGAGAGTCGCTTCTGCCTTGGTGCCAATGATGGTCGTATGCGTGTTTGGCGCCGTGCAGGTGAGCGCCACAATCAGGACTGCATACGACCGAGGCACACAGGGCCAACACCCGGCATCATGGTGTGGGGAGCGATCTCCTACATTGGCCGTACACCACTGGTGATCGTCGAGGGGACACTGAATAGTGCACGGTACATCCAAACCTTCATCGAACCCATCGTTCTACCATTCCTAGACCGGCAAGGGAACTTGCTGTTCCAACAGGACAATGCACGTCCGCATGTATCCCGTGCCACCCAACGTGCTCTACAAGGTGTAAGTCAACTACCCTGGCCAGCAAGATCTCCGGATCTGTCCCCCATTGAGCATGTTTGGGACTGGATGAAGCGTCGTCTCACGCGGTCTACACGTCCAGCACGAACGCTGGTCCAACTGAGGCGCCAGGTGGAAATGGCATGGCAAGCCGTTCCACAGGACTACATCCAGCATCTCTACGATCGTCTCCATGGGAGAATAGCAGCCTGCATTGCTGCGAAAGGTGGATATACACTGTACTAGTGCCGACATTGTGCATGCTCTGTTGCCTGTGTCTATGTGCCTGTGGTTCTGTCAGTGTGATCATGTGATGTATCTGACCCCAGGAATGTGTTAATAAAGTTTCCCCTTCCTGGGACAATGAATTCACGGTGTTCTTATTTCAATTTCCAGGAGTGTATTTATAAGGTAAATAACATATTATTAATGCCAATTATATTTGAGGATAACAGTATTCCTCATCATAGTGAATGTAGCTTAATATTAAAAGAAAAAATTCTATGAAATTACACAGAGACAGGAAGAAAACAAATACACAAGGGTACACACACACATAGTGGGATAACACCAATAGGAAAGGACAGGGTTCGTTTTCAGTGTAACATTTGGTACTGCAGTCCAACCCAAAACTTCATATATCTTTCCTCTTATTTCATCCTTTGTTTCCACCAAAAAAATCCTATCCAAGCATGCTTTCTGTATTCTGTTCATATTTCTTTCAAAATAATTATTTCTGATTGTACAATACTCATTTGGGCCCAAATCCTTTTTATATAACTTCGCAATGCATTCTTTACCTATTCTCCATAGTCAGTTTCTCATATAGTCTACCCCCTCTTAAGCAAACTTAAATCTTCTGAGCTCAGATGCTAAACTAAGGAACGAGGCAATGCAGCAGCACAAAACAATTAATATAAACAGCAATGAAAAAAATGGAAAATTGCAAAGCAAGCTACAGTATAAATTAGCAAAAGTCAAATTACATAACACTATGCCTGGCAAACAGCAGCAACTTATACCTAAACATGACATAGCGCAAGCAGAAAAAATATTACAGTAAAAACAACAATGCAGATAAGGGAAATGTGTATTCACATCTTAATATCTATGTAATTAAAGTGGTGCACCACAACAACTGATTGTAAAAAGAAATATTACCATGTACTTGAAAAGAAAATTATGTGTTACTGTTACTAGATCCTTCTTATTGTTCTTTCCTTTCCAAGTGCTCCTTTTTTAAAGAATGTGGATCATAAAATAATTATTTAATAGATCTGTTGACAGAAAGTGTTCACATTAGCAAATGCATTTTATTTTATAAAAGCAATGCTGCAACACAGCTGGAAAACAGATGTCAAATGAAATAAGCAACTATGAAAAGCAAAGCATAAAAATATCATTCAGTAGTCATGTGACATTTCGTAAGTTAGTAGAAATTCTCTCAACTCTCATAGAAAGACGCTTGTCATAATCAGGTGTGCAGATGTAAAAATACTTCCAAGGATAATGGCCTCCCCTTTTTTTTTGTTCTATCTTCCTGTGCTCTGAAAGGCACGCGTTAATGACTTTTTCTCCAGGCGTCTGACACAGCTGGGTGCCCGCGACGCATTACGTGCAGGTGGTCACTTAACTTTCGTACGGAAATATTTACGACAGCAATTTTCGCTAAAGTGACAGTCTCACATAAAAATACTTCACAGGTCAAGAATTAGCGTTGCAAATCTGTAGAAACAAAATCCTATGAATATAACAGTGTCCAAAAAATGTTCAGTGGCATTGTGATACATTCACACATGATTCACACATGTCATAACTCTTAAAGTACGATTCTTGGTTTCCAACATCCTTTTTCACAAGTCAAGAGTCCCTACCCACTATTCATTACTCCTTACCCCATTATACATATACATATTCGTCGACACTTCTTCAATATTTCATCGTGAGAAATACGTAGCATAATAAACATTCCTCAACAACATAATACACATCATCGTCGTAATAATATCATAAAACTTCAGTCAAATCTCAAAATCGTCGTAACTTCCTCCAATAATTTCTAAGCCTAAAAAGAATTCTCTGCTCATTTAAATAATGTCATCTACCTCAAACGTACTTTAAAAATCATGAATCCATACCAAATACATCATTCAAAGCTCTCATAGTATCACAATGGTTCCAAAAAAATATGAACAGTTTCACAAAGTACAGACAAAATACAGTTTCATAAGTGTGAAGTTATCCAGCTGTGTAATTACGTAAACATCTGTCACTGATATAGTAAAAACGTTTGTCTGTCTCAGTTAAATGATCAGATAGCTGTGTAATTATGTGTTGGAGAAATATGGTACCGATGTGTAAAGTTGTATAAGCAAATACCATAACTGCTGGCGGCTCACCTCCAACTGCGCAACGCTACGCGCTGTTCACAGCCAGCTGCCTAACACTACAATGGCGAGTATTACAACAATGCAAAGCAGCCACAGACTGCACACAGCACAGCCAGTGATCTTCATATTGAGCGCTACGTAACGTTGCCAATAAGAAAACATAAACAGCCTACTTACATAGAGAAAACATAAACAGCCTACTTACATAGAGAAAACATAAACAGCCTACTTACATAGCTACACTCCTCTCTGCTTTTAGGACTTTGTCGGTTCTGCTTTCCTGAGTCACTTTGAAAAACAGTTTCATTTCTGTACGTCACTTCTGGTCTAACGACAGTCTTTTAATCTCTTAATTTAGTTTTGATTGATAGATATTTTTTAATGAATGTAGACCACGTCAACGTTTTAGCTTTTATCACCTTGCTAGTTCTTCATTACCATACAGGTTTCTCGTCCAATTCGTATACTAAAGTTTCTCATAGGCGTTTAAATTGTTTCACTATTTTTAATCTCCAGTTATTTAGCGTTAAGTGGTTAAACACTAGTAGATCTCCTTTCTTTTCGAATAATATCTGGGGTCCTATTTTTTGCATTATAGTTTATAGGCTTGTTGTTTGATTTCTGGCTTCTTGATTGTTATTAGCTTGTACCACTAAGTCATCTGCGAAACCCAAGCACTTAAAGTTTATTTCATCTTTGTTGGTTACTGTTATCATGGTTTTAGGATTTTCCACGCACCATTCCCTCATCACGCACTCCAGAGCACAGTTGAATAGCAATAAACCATCTTCCTGACTTAACCTCGTTTTAATCATAAACGGCTCAGATATTTCTCCTGTGAACTTCTCCGCAATATTTCTTCTCTGATCACCTGTGAACAAAACATCAATTACATATAAAACTATCTTAATAACTTTGTCACCAAATAGGTTTGATACTAATTTATTTTGATTTTTGCACATATGATAAAACGTCAGTTACAAACCAGTATACATGATTGACTTCAGAACTGGTGTTGGGTGAAACGACACCGTGTATTTTAAAACGGGGGGAGACTATCTACAAAGAAGTCGATTTCCGCTTCAACCATCCTCACTTCTCTCGTCTGTCCACAGGACGTTTAACAGCCATTTCACATTACATTCCAGTTTTACCAAGCGCGCATACTCCTCAAATAATAAGGAGCATTAGACCATGAAAAATGTAACTATTCTGAGAGGGGCGGTTGGTAAGCTTGATTATTTCAAAGATTGTATAAAGGATTTCTACAGCTTACAGCGTACACTTCATAGTTTATAGTAGTCTGGATTGGTTAGTATATCGACTGCTATTCAAAACGGACAAAAACGAGTTCCGTATTGGTATCAAACATTTTCATTTGAAAGGTTGGACTGGGGTACAGATCAAAAACAGAAGTGGATGAAGTTCACGCGGAGTCTGCACCTTCATTGAAGACCATTTACTTTTGAATTAATGAATTTAAACGTGATCGGACAAGCACCAAAAACGAAGCTTTTCGCTGAGACGGTAGTCATCTCAACTGTGGACGTGCATGAAATCCCATACGGAAAACTGGCTATGAAGAAGCCTTGTGTGCCGTGACTGCTCACAGCCGACCAATAGCGCAACCGACTCCGCGTTTTAATACAATGTCTGGCGATGGTTAATGGCAAACGGCAAACTTTTTGCGCCTATTGGAGACTGTTGATGAATTTTGGATGCACCATTTAACACGAAAGTCAAAACAGCATCAAAACAATGAACAACTGCTGGTGGAAGTGCATCAAAGAAGACGAAGACCATTTTGTCAGCTGGCAAGCTGATGGCCACTGTTTTGCTGTGAGTATCAAAGAATAATCCTCATAGAATGCTTGGAAACTGTAACTGGACCCTATTATGCTTCTTTATTGACTCTCTTGAATTCTGTCTTGACTGAAAAAAGACCAAGTGTTCCGTCGCCAGAATAACACACCATCCCACACATCAACGATAAGAATGGCAAATGTGCATTGGGCCTCGAATTACTGCCTGTTCACCACATTTAGCCACAAGTGACTTCTTCCTCTTTCGTAACTCGGAACCGTGGCTTATTGGGGAGAAATAATCATCCAATGAGAAAGTGACGGTTGCAGTCAACGAATATTTTGCAGAGTTTGACATAAACTATTTTTCCAACGGGATAAAAAAGCAGGAGGATAGCTGGACCATATGTATTTCCCTCAAAGGAGACAATGTCTTGAAGTAGCTTTTTACCAGACTACCATCGTATTACATAAATCAAATTGTCTTTCTGTACATTTATGTGAAAACCACTACGAATACTGTTTACGTTAATTCCAGATCATAAGGCTTTGTGTGTGTGTGTGTGTGTGTGTGTGTGTGTGTGTGTGTGTGACAATACGGTTAAGTGCTGGTTTTTCGAAAGTTAGTGAACTTGTCACCAGATTGTTCGATTTTATCTGCTGATTCCTGACATTGTTTAAATGAAGATAATTTCACAGAAACGCTGTTACGCGGGCACTGTTATTTCCTACAAAGGAGTATAACGGGACTATTGTCTGCAACACACACAGTCTGTACAATTTTTTGCACAGAGACAATAGTTCGCTGTGACAGTGGGACGACAGACAGCGCGAGCCGTTGCGCTTTCTGGGAAATGCTACTGGAAAAACATCGGGAATTGCTGTCAGGCAGCCATTCCAGGAACGGAAGCGTTTGCAATACTGCGTCGTGTACCACAGACGTATTTGTACGTTCGCGTCATATATAGTCGCTGGCCGTTCTTCGCTGTCAACACTGCAGACTCGACCAGTTGATCCCAATGGTAACGGCACCACTCACATGCATGCCCTGAAAAAACGTTGGGGGCTTGTTAGGTCCAGGAAAAAGTACGGAGCTTTGAGGATCATCCGCTGCTTCCCACGCTTATTCCCTATCCCCAGCTGCACTGAGCAGTAATGTGATGAAACGATTAATACTAAAAATTATCGAATAAGTGCTTCAAATATTTTGTGTGAGTATCTTGTAGACGCGTTCAGTTTCTATTAAAAGTAGATATTACGAGGGTCACTCAAAAAGAAATGCACACTATTTTTATAAAAATACAGTTTTCATTCTGCATTTGTGAAAGATTTACAGTGTGTAGCTACATTCTTTCTGCTTGTTTTCAAACTTAGCTCAACCGGTTCCCGTGAGTGGCGCCGTCACAGCATGTCTTCAAGATGGCTGCTACACTTGACGTTCGTCAGAAGCGACGTGCTGTCACAGAATTCCTGTACCGTGAAAACGAGACAGTGGGAAACATCCACAAGAGGTTGAAAAAGGTGTATGGAGATGCTGCTGTCGATCGCAGTACAGTAAGTCGGTGGGCAAGCAGGTTACGTGATGAAAGCGGGCACGGCAATATTGAGGATTGTCCTCGCAGCGGCAGGCCTCGTACTGCACAAACTCCAGACAATGTGCAGAGAGTTAACGAATTGGTGACTGCTGACAGACACATCGCAGTGAGCGAATTGTCACACTACGTTGGGATAGGGGAACGATGTGTTTGCAGAATACTGAAAATGATGGCGTTAAAAAAGGTTTGTACCAGGTGGGTTCCCAGGACATTGACAGAGGCTCACAAAGAAACAAGAAAAACGGTATGCAGCGAAATTTCGGAACAGTACGAGAATGGTGGAGATGTCAGTCAAAAAACCATGGAACCGATCACAAAACTCTGATGGACAACACTGAAACACCCGCCTTACCGTCCTGACCTGGCTCAATGTGACTATCATCTCTTTGGGAAACTGAAAGACTCTCTTCGTGGAACAAGGTTTCAAGATGATAACTCCCTTATGCTCGCTGCCAAACAGTGGTTCCAACAGGTTGGTCCAGAATTTTACCGTGAGGGTATACAGGCGCTGGCTCCAAGATGGCGTAAGGCAGTTGAGAGGGATGGAAATTATGTGGAGAAATGAAAATATTGTTCCTAAAGGATGTATCTACACACTCTAAAACTTTCAAACATGTAGAATATAAGATGGATTAGAAAAAATAGTGTGCATTTCTTTAGGAGTGACCCTCGTACTACATTACGAGTGGTAGTTGCACCGTTTTTACTTTCACCTCAAAGAAATAAGGTTACATAGTTACTTCTTTGTTTTCTGTCCTGGTACACATTATAATCCCCGCGCCACTGTACCGCATCTCACCGGTAAGAGAGCCAAACTAAAATAACACACCCTGTCGTAATTCCATTTCTGCATTTTAGGAGAAACAATAGCAACCTTGCCGCATTGGTAACACCGTATCTCGTCAGATGACCGAAGTTAAGCTCTGTCGCGCCTGACTGGAGCTCGGATGGGTGACCTTCCGAGCCTGCCGAGCGCTGTTGGCAAGCGGGGTGCACTCAGCCCTTTTCAGGCCAATTGAAAAGATACGTGATTGAGAAGTAGTGGTTCCGGTCACGAAAGCTGACAAAGGCCGGGAGAGCCGCCTGCTGACGACACGCAGCTCCTTATCCGCATCCAGTGTCGTCTATCGGATGAGGATGACACGGCGCTCGGTCGGTACAATTGGGCGTTCCGAGACCTGTTCGGATGGAATTTAGTTGATTAGTACAACGAGAAACCAGTCTAACATTGCAAATTTTATTTTTTTTTATTCACTTCATGACTAGTTTCGGACGGAGATCCATTTTCAAATCATCGTAACATAGTCAAAAATGATATTCCGAAGATGTGAAAACCACGTCAAAAATGTGCAACGAACAGTTTCAAAGCATACAGATAACTGTTCGTTAGCCGGCCGCGGTGGTCTAGCGGTTCTAGGCGCACAGTCCGGAACCGCGCGACTGCTACGGTCGCAGGTTCGAATCCTGCCTCGCGCATGGATGTGTGTGACGTCATTAGGTTAGTTAGGCTTAAGTAGTTCTAAGTTCTAGGGGACTGATGACCACAGATGTTAAGTCTCATAGTGCTCAGAGCCATTTGAACCATTTTTTGAACTGTTCGTTACACATTTTTGACATGTGTTTTACATTTGACGATGATTTGAAAAAAGGTTTCGGCCCGAAACAAGTCATCGTGTGAATGAAAAAAGGAAAACTCCCAACTTTTGATTGGTTTCTCGTTGTACTGATTAACAGAAGTTGCTGACCCACAGCTATTCCAGCACGCTGGAAGTTCGGAATTCAGTTTAATTTAAGAGAAACAAAGCTGAAACAATCCAGACTGTGTTGGTGAGGTGTACGACAACAAAGTACCGTCATATGACTCAGTGTTTAGCTTTCACGACGTTTCCATTGTAATCAAACGACTCTGAATGACAAAGAATGTAGTGAAAGATATTCTCTCTGCAGAGAACCTGGAATCGCAATAGACGTGAATGTCCTGGCGCTCGACGACCGGCGAGTCTCAATCGAGGTGATAGTGGAGAAAGTGAAAATCTGTCACGAATCAGATTGCAACATATTTCCCAAAATTTTGAACTTGACAGCCACCCATCGAGTTCCGCGACAGCTCACACACTTTCAAAAAGCTCTTAGCCGTGAGACAGCAGCGGAAATGTTAATGTTGTGTCAGGCCAGTCCGGATGGCTTCTTAAGCAGCGTAATAACCATGGACGAGTTGGTACATTGAACGACTTGCAGCATTAGAAAACTGCAGCGAAATGCAGGAAGATCTGCAGCGGATAGGCACTTGGTGCAGGGAGTGGCAACTGACCCTTAACGCAGACAAATTCAATGTATTGCGAATACATAGAAAGAAGGATCCTTTATTGTATGATTATATGACAGCGAAACAAACACTGGTAGCAGTTACTTCTGTAAAATATCTGGGAGTATGCGTACGGAACGATTTGAAGTGGAATGATCATATAAAATTAATTGTAGGTAAGGCGAGTACCAGGTTGAGATTCATTGGGAGAAACCTTAGAAAATGTAGTCCATCAACAAAGGAGGTGGCTTACAAAATACTCGTTCGACCTATACTTGAGTATTGCATCATCAGTGTGGGATCCGTACCAGGTCGGGTTGACAGAGGAGATAGAGAAGATCCACAGAAGAGCGGCGCGTTTCGTCACAGGGTTATTTGGTAAGCGTGATGCGTTACGGAGATGTTTAACAAACTCAAGTGGCAGATTCTGCAAGAGAGGCGCTCTGCATCGCGGTGTAGCTTGCTCGCCAGGTTTCGAGAGGGCGCGTTTCTGGGTGAGGTATCGAATATATTGCTTCCCCCTACTTATACCTCCCGAGGGGATCACGATTGTAAAATTAGAGAGATTCGAGCGCGCACGGAGGCTTTCCGGCAGTCGTTCTTCTCGCGAACCATACGCGACTGGAACAGAAAAGGGAGGTAATGACAGTGGCACGTAAAGTGCTATCCGCCACACACCGTTGGGTGGCTTGCGGGGTATAAATGTAGATGTAGACAAGTGACGGATGTGTCGCTATGACCTAGAGACAAAATGAGAAAGGCAAGCAGTGGAAAACATGTGGCTTCACAAGAGCCGAAAAAGGCGTGAGCCCCTCCCCCCCCCCCTCCCTCCCCCTTGAGTGTTGTCTGGAACTTCATAATGTGGAGCGAACAAGTTATGCTCATATGGGGCAAACCGTAGCAGGAACACGCTGCCGGAATCTTCTGACGAGGTTGACGGAGGTTGTTAATCTCAAGTGCCGCGGGCAGACGTGCAAGGAGGTGATTTTCCTCGACAACAAGGCTCAGCTCATTCTGCGTAGGACACAGTCACACGTCCTCTCATAATGTTTTTCAGGAAACAAAGAACAAACTAGACATTCAACGGGACTTCGTCGGTTGTAGAAAATCCGTCAGGTAATAGGCACATCGTCGGATTTTGGAGCTAGGCTATAGCAGTTATATAGGATGCGCCGGTCCCCTTGTATCCGTTGTCGGAGAGGCGTCTGTGTTATGGATCGACCAATAAAGACTTTATGTTGGAATTTGCAATCATCTAACACAACTGCAGAATATCAAATCTGTACGTGTGCAAAAGATTCATTAAATATTACTGTAAATACGGGCAGCTTTTAGCTACCGACACGTGCTTCATCTGTGAGCCAATTTAGAGGTTACTAACGCCATTTTATAAGCAAATGAGCTCCATGTGAAATGTTGAAACTGACGCATTGCAGCCTAAAAAGTGTTTAAGCAGTAATCGCTGGTGGAAAATGTAAAAATCGAATCATAGGGGAAGGGGGGGAGGGGGGTTATTCAGGTCACTTGATTGCATGCACAGAACCCAGAAGACAATATCTACGTTCTACAGACCAAATTTGGGTGGGATAGATTATTATCAGTTAACAGAATGGTTCAGATGGCTCCAAGCACTATGGGACTTAACTTGTGCGGTCATCAGTCCCCTAGAGCTTAGAACTACTTAAACCTAACTAACCTAAGGACATCACACTCATCCATGCCTGAGGCAGGATTCGAACCTGCGTGGTTCCAGACTGAAGCGCCTAGAACCGCTCGGCCACAACGGCCGGCACCTTACCACTTGGGTGTAGATGCTGACATTCTGGTATTTTTCCAGCAGTTGGAAGAAGATTTCGCAAGTAGATTTTAGGATTGCGGTACTATTGCTGGTGTACTGCCCATTGGATGGCTTCGTAAAATGCATTATCTCTGCGAAAGAAGTTGACAGAATTGTTAACAAATGATAAGTTAAATCTGAAATTAAGAACCGATTATCAGTATCTTCCTTGGATTTATGTCTTCATAATTATCTGAAAGAGTATTTACCGTACTCAGAAATTTACTAAGTAAGAAAGAAACAGATTTCATATAGTAGAACGCAGAATTTTAAGCTTGGTGATGGGGAAAAATCCACCATATACAGAAAGGTCATTATTGTTACACTTAGCTTAGTTCTCTCTCTAAACATTTAACAGGGTAATTTTAACAATATGTTATTTTTGCGGTATGATGCAGTATCCATCACGCAAGAAGGTCTGCGTTATCAGTTTCAAGAACAGGAATTTTTTCTGCCAAAAAATGGTGCTTAGTTAATTTTTCTCCCAAAAAGGCTGTGATTGAACAAAAGAGGTTGATAACGGGAAGTTTCATTTAGTTCGACTATGAATTTCGCTAGGATATCTGTTTCCGCCTGAGAAAAAATGGTTCAAATGGCTCTGAGCACTACGGGACTTAACATTTGAGGTCATCAGTCCCCTAAAACTTGGAACTACTTAAACCTAACTAACCTAAGGACATCACACACATCCATGCCCGAAGCAGGATTCGAGCCTGCGACCGTAGGAGTCGCGCGGTACCGAACTGAAGCGCCTAGAACCGCTCGTCCCACGCGGCCGGCTCCGCCTGAAAATCTAACGTTACTAACGCAGAGTAGTACATTGGCACATGGCGAGGAGGTAGTCGGTTTCAATCGTGGTGGTAAAGTAAACTTCGTTCTTACTAGAATTGGGTCGGTAATCGGAGAGGTGGTGAAGTGCAGTTACTGATCGCTGTTCCATACAGTGAGGCCATGCGACACTATTGTTATTGTACTGCCCATCGGATGGTTTTGTAAAATAAGATAACCTCTTTTCTACAACTCGCAATGAGTACATTATGTGCCTGCACAGGTTTTCAAGCTCTCCTTTCCATTCATTTCCATGACCTTCTATGAAAATATATTGATGACGTTTCGCCACACCAGCATTCATACACTCGATATAGATTTTACATTTCATGACAGATGGAGGAAAGCAATGATCAATTTCCGTCGCTAGGATGATGACTACGTTAGCAAAGTTCCAATCCTGCATTTTCCCCAACGCTAAGCACGTGGCTGACTACCACATGGATGTGAGTTCGATGTCCGTTAACAGAAAGCAATTTTCCTCTGTGGGATGACGGTGACAACATTGATTCAGCTTTACAGGAACAGAGAGCTGATGCTAAAGGCCTGGAAAATCTGCAGTCGTATTTAGTTTGGTATCAGTGTATGTGTGTCTTTCTGCTCGGCTATGGTGCCAAATGTACAGATTTCAAATTTTTCATCTTCTGCAAGCCTTGTCCCTCTAAAAGTTTCGTGACTGAATACAAAAAAATTACGGAACCCTCGGAAAATTCGAAATATTCTCTGGAACTGGAGATCATAATAAAGGTACGATGAAAACCGGAATAAATATTGCTGTGCCATGCCATTCTCAACTCACGATCGATCATAGCCAATTCAGGAAAAGAGTTTAATTGATTTTTTTGTGTTTGTAAATTATTTAATGAATCTCACATTAGCACGATTATCTTTTCTGAAATGGAGAGTATTATGACTGAAACCCATTTTAGACTATAATGCTATGATCAAAGCTCTGTTTTGTTAGTCAAACGACTTCTACACTCGTGGTAGGCCGCAACAAACCTGTTTTAAAATGTTAATTTGAACTGTGTGGATGTAAATCCTTTCACCGCTTGTTACCCAACCACGAGCCACGTACTTAATAAGCCGCGTGTCGACTGGTATGTGTTCCATGTCACCTGCAATCGGAATTCACTGTAAACAAACTGAGCGTATATTAATGTTCCAAACGTACCGTAAACAGACTCATGAATAAATCGTAGAGACTGCTGGTAAAACGTTGCGTTTTGCCTTTATTATTGTGATTCAGATAAACATTTTGTTTAAAATAATATTATGTTTACTTTCAGTAATTTTTTATAAACTGCTAGAATGCGTTACATTGCTTGTATTACAGGAAGAATATTTCATGTCCCACCATCCATATTCGTATCTGTAGTCCATAATCTGTTATGACGTGCTTGGTGCAGTGTGCTAGAACATTATTGTTATTTATTGCGTTTACGATTAAATGATATTAAAAATGTAAAACTGTATTTCCGAAGCGCTAATACTTCACAAATAATACTCGTGATCGTTATTGCCTTTATGAGCCTCATTTTTCACCTATTGCTGGATTGGATCAGTACCCCTTTTAGACTTCTCCACATATTACAATCCCTTACAATAAACGCTGATGTTTGTTCCCCTAACTTTTCAGTGGTGTCCGTAGCTTTTCATTGTTTGTCCCCCTAACTTTTCAGTGGTGTCACTAGCTTTCCACTGGTGTCTATCCATGAGAGTAGATTAGATTTATCGTTCCTTCCATAAACTCCGATATCAAGCTGTTGGTCGTAGATATCGAACTTATCAGTAAATAAAATACAGAGTGCACTTACGACTGTAAGTTGAAGGATCAAATATATCCACAAAAGAGCAACGTGTCATGGTGCCAGTGTGCTGTCTGAACTGTGCCGGGATAACACGGAAACACATGGCAGAATGAGACCGCTTAGTACGCCTGTAGTTGTTTGCCTGGGAGGAGATTGAAAGTGCAGTGCTTATAACTTTTTTTTTACGTTTGGCACAGTAGTCGAATCATACAGAAGTAGGATGGTACAATGGGCCAATCTGGGTCATATTATGCCCTGTACTTGCGAGCCAGCTAGAGGCAAAGCGTTTTCCTGCAATATTATGTCATTATAGGTTCATTTACCTGTTGTGGGAAAAAATGAAAGGGAAGGAAACTGAAACCTGGTTGGTAGGTACTCAGAGAGCGCACAGAACAAGGTGTTGATTGTGGATGGGCCCGTAAACAGTTACTGTGAGTTGCACAATCAAACACACGACTTTATTTTTCTACGAACCACTTATTTACACATTGCTTTAAAAGATCACAATTAGACAATACGGCTGAAGGCCAAGTTAAAGAAACTTGAGATGCTTTCTGGGCTGAAGGCCCTAAACCACACTCAAAACAAAAACGGCTGAAGGTCTGGCTTATAAATTAAAAGCAATGAAAATGGAACGTAAGTTAAAAAAAACATGCAATTGAAAACAATTAGCGGCTGAAGGCCTACAATACACGTGTGAGGGACAACTATAATTAACACATTAATAAACAATTTTGCTAACCAAGAAATTTCTTTTTAAACTTACAACAGAATGGCCGAAAGCCTAATTAAAGAAATATTACTAATTGCATGGCTGAAGGCCACATGCTAATTGGAAACAACGGCTGAAGGCCAGAACAACAAGTCAGACAAACAATTTGAAATAAACCCCTTCCTTCTTATAAAAAAATTTCCTTTAAAGAACACAAACGGCTGAAGGCCTTATTAAAAGGCGTTTATGTAAATCCTCAGCTGAAGGACACACATAACACATCGAACAACTAACGGCTTAGGGCCTGGATTACAAACAACTTCAGATAGAACAAATTTTAAGGAACAACATTTTTAAAAAATAAAAACAATCTTCAGAATTTTAATTTAACATGGCTGAAGGCCTTTATGTAAAATTTAAAAGAACTCAATTAATACACGGCTGAAGGCCTCGCACAATACTTCTAAATAAAATGAAAATCACAATCTAAAACAAACAGAAGAAGTGGTGCTCAGAAATTTTCCAAGGATCGGCATGAGAAAGGTAGCTCAAACGTAAGGTGAGGTGAGTCAGGTAGCCAAGAGCTGAACTTCAATAATCGGATGGCAACCCAAACAAGGGACGGCCCAAGGACCGACCAAAAATTCAGCCAATTCCCTTCCGTCCGACCAACGGCACAACGATGGAAAATATCGGCTGAGATTAAGGATACGAACAGCACTGCGTCTTGAGAAATTGGCGTCTAAGAACAACCAAGGGAACATTAACCACTCTAAGCAAAACGTGAACTAAACGACTTAATAGGCTGTCGAACTACACGCCGTAGCGGACAGCATCAACACGACGAGGAAAGGCACACTGCCTGTATAGCCATACTGATTGTTTCTGTACCGCTACTGGAGCCGTAGCCAACTACCGGTTATCCAGTGCATCTTTTTCTCCTTCTTGTCTTGGTTACCACAGTTGTTGGTACTTTTAAGCATCAAAATTATCGTCACTCTTGTTTTGTGGTTCTCGAACATCCGTTAACTCACGGACATGGATGTATATTTTTGATAAAGTAATGAACACTTTTAGATTTATTGTTCATTCCATAGCTCTATAAACAATCGCTCTCACGAATGTGGAACAAGTAAAAAACATTATTACTTTTCATTTATAAATTAATACAACAGTTGACATATATAACTGAAAGTTTGCTTACAAAAATGTAAAAAGTGATTTCTCGGCTGTTGTGACCATACACCCTAAAACAAAAAGAGTTCATAGTGTTTCCATGTATCGATCACGGTACTGAACTAATGATTCGCAAAAAGTAGATAATATACACTCCTGGAAATGGAAAAAAGAACACACTGACACCGGTGTGTCAGACCCACCATACTTGCTCCGGACACTGCGAGAGGGCTGTACAAGCAATGATCACACGCACGGCACAGCGGACACACCAGGAACCGCGGTGTTGGCCGTCGAATGGCGCTAGCTGCGCAGCATTTGTGCACCGCCGCCGTCAGTGTCAGCCAGTTTGCCGTGGCATACGGAGCTCCATCGCAGTCTTTAACACTGGTAGCATGCCGCGACAGCGTGGACGTGAACCGTATGTGCAGTTGACGGACTTTGAGCGAGGGCGTATAGTGGGCATGCGGGAGGCCGGGTGGACGTACTGCCGAATTCCTCAACACGTGGGGCATGAGGTCTCCACAGTACATCGATGTTGTCGCCAGTGGTCGGCGGAAGGTGCACGTGCCCGTCGACCTGGGACCGGACCGCAGCGACGCACGGATGCACGCCAAGACCGTAGGATCCTACGCAGTGCCGTAGGGGACCGCACCGCCACTTCCCAGCAAATTAGGGACACTGTTGCTCCTGGGGTATCGGCGAGGACCATTCGCAACCGTCTCCATGAAGCTGGGCTACGGTCCCGCACACCGTTAGGCCGTCTTCCGCTCACGCCCCAACATCGTGCAGCCCGCCTCCAGTGGTGTCGCGACAGGCGTGAATGGAGGGACGAATGGAGACGTGTCGTCTTCAGCGATGAGTGTCGCTTCTGCCTTGGTGCCAGTGATGGTCGTATGCGTGTTTGGCGCCGTGCAGGTGAGCATCACAATCTGGACTGCATACGACCGAGGCACACAGGGCCAACACCCGGCATCATGGTGTGGGGAGCGATCTCCTACACTGGCCGTACACCACTGGTGATCGTCGAGGGGACACTGAATAGTGCACGGTACATCCAAACCGTCATCGAACCCATCGTTCTACCATTCCTAGACCGGCAAGGGAACTTGCTGTTCCAACAGGACAATGCACGTCCGCATGTATCCCGTGCCACCCAACGTGCTCTAGAAGGTGTAAGTCAACTACCCTGGCCAGCAAGATCTCCGGATCTGTCCCCCATTGAGCATGTTTGGGACTGGATGAAGCGTCGTCTCACGCGGTCTGCACGTCCAGCACGAACGCTGGTCCAACTGGGGCGCCAGGTGGAAATGGCATGGCAAGCCGTTCCACAGGACTACATCCAGCATCTCTACGATCGTCTCCATGGGAGAATAGCAGCCTGCATTGCTGCGAAAGGTGGATATACACTGTACTAGTGCCGACATTGTGCATGCTCTGTTGCCTGTGTCTATGTGCCTGTGGTTCTGTCAGTGTGATCATGTGATGTATCTGACCCCAGGAATGTGTCAATAAAGTTTCCCCTTCCTGGGACAATGAATTCACGGTGTTCTTATTTCAATTTCCAGGAGTGTATATAATTACTGTTCGATAACATTTTTAATAACTTAGATCAATTTCTTCTTAAGAATAGGGTAGGATTTAGCTGCCGGTGAGTATTTCAGGATGTTTTCTAATGTAATGTGTTGGTACCTTAGCTTTCGATGGCTGTTGCTGGCAACTTACTGACAAAGAGTTTCTTCTAGATTAATGGCCACATTCTAGATTAATGAATTCACCTTCAATAGTTTTAAGTACATCTACTCATTACTATGACTCGCTTCCATTTAACTGCCCCTTATACATTATCAAAACTTACAACATCTCATACAAAATACAAGTATTCTGTAATTAATATATTAATTGTAATAGAAATAACAAACCATTCTAGCAATATTGAAAGCCTACATAAATCCAAACTGTAGCATGAACAATGCATTGTTTGTGGACAGTCGAGTAAGGAGCTGTTTATACTAACATATTTTGTAACACTGAAAAACTGGTGTAAGTTTGATAGAATTTTTTAGTTCCCATTGTTTTACATGTTTGATCATTTTTCAGCCAGTCACAAAACATTCCACCGGTAGGCGCCTGATTAAAAAAATAATTATAAACATTACTGTACTCATAAAAATACATAATAAAACAATACAACCATCTAGTCTTCATATAGTCGTGTAGATGATGAATCTCAAGTTAAAGAAAAAATTTATCTGTGAATGTCTGTGATGCATCTTATTTATATGTTTAGAATCTCACTGTCTTAATTACATGCACCTTAATGACGTTCATTGCCTGCAATAACAGACAAAATAATATAATAGACAATTAATATCATTAAAGGTTTCCTGTGAGTGCAAAGAACATCAGTACAGCCATTATCGAACATTGCTAGACAACTTATTTTGTATTCTTGCTGAATTTTGTGACAGAGGTGTCGTTTTAAATCTCAAGATTTATCATGTAAGGTGTCAAGATTTTGCCACCAAACATTTAATATTCTCTAAACTCTGTTCAATTTACATTTGAAGTAGTTCACTGTTTATGAGGTACAGTTGGATTACTAATCATTTCTTCGAATGACACTGGCTGGCATTATGTGCTAGCTATTTGTGTAGTACTGCACGTCTGGACTTAATTAGAGATGAGTGCTGGCAGAAAGGGCGACATGGGCACCGTGTTCCTCGGAAGCCGATGTGAGCTAGAGAGGGGTTCGAAAGAGAGTAGTCTTGTTCTGCAAGGTAGACATTTACAGGCCTGAGAGAGAGAAAAGAGGAAGCAGTTTACAATGCTGGAGACGGCCACAGAACTCCTGAACTGTGGACAATGCGGGAGGGAGCTTGTACTCTGGTGAGCCAAAAAATTTTCAGAATACCGTATCTGGCTGAAGAGCAATATGGTGGAACGAGGCAAAAGAATATCCTCTTAGTGTGAAGGAATGGCCAGGACCACAAATGATTTTCACGAGCTGACCTCCATGGTAACTTCTCACAGAAAACACTAGGGTACACTTCACACTTTAAAGCCAAGACAAGATTTTGATTGGTAGAGTTCTAAGGATGTTGGAGGAGAAATGGAAACTTCCAGAAAATCTCCTGAAAGGAGTATGAGCTGGTAGACTGATGAGCCATGCAGTGGGAGACAATGTCTTTGTGCCGACCGGTGTGGTCGAGCGGTTCTAGGCGCTGCAGCCCGCAACCGCGCGACTGCTACGGTCGCAGGTTATAATCCTGCCTCGGGCATGGATGTGTGTGATGTCCTTAGGTTAGTTAGGTTTAAGTAGTTCTATGTTCTATGGGACTGATGACCTCAGATGTTAAGTCCCATAGCGCTCAGAGCCATTTGAATGTCTTTGTAACGGTTGCTGGGATTCATTGCCCAAGTGCAAATGCAGACGCCGCTTGTCCAGGAGAGAGACAGTTCCCTGTTGGGATCGACGGAAGACACTTCCCTGTGGGGAGCACCTAGACACATCGCCGGTGAGAGCCATATTGGAGGTTCTGCTGGTTAGATTCTGAGAAGTGTTGCTTTTGCCGAAAGGAGCATGTGAAGTCATTTCTTTGTGAACAGAGTTGTGTTTACTGTAGTGTCGATTCTTTACCTCTTTATGGAGTCTGACAAACACTGGAGTGCTTCTTTATAGAAGAATACTTGCGTCCAATTTCTGTTCCTGGCTAGTGAGCAAACAGAAATCTGGACATGTATTCTGTGTTGCACTGAGGTAATTTCAGCCCTAGGAATTTGCAGACGGCCTATTGCTTGCAGGCAGAAAATTACAGGCACACCACATACATCACCTGCACAGCAGCCAATGCCGCAAGGGGTGGATCATCGGTGCAGCATAACTGCTGTTAGTATTTCAAATGGCGACATGTGCACTTCGGCTCAGCAGATAGAGGAAACACTCACAGGAAACGTGTAGGGTTTCATTTGCTTGTCCACTGAGCTTTTCAGTAACGGGCCAGTCAGGGTGTACATCTTCTGTTTCTCAACACTAAACAGCATCAGTGATCTAGAAATTACATTTAAGGTAGAATCTGAAATTGCATCCTTCGTATTAGCACAATTATTTGCACTCTACATGTTTTTTGGGAATAAACATCCACGTTGTAATTGTGAGAATTCCACTGTGCTGACAGTATTTGGCAACTACACATACACACACTACATGTTACAAACACCACCAGGGTTTACATAAAAAGTTATATTAACAGTATGTTTCTACAGGGTGTCCTCTTTGTCCTCAAATCACTATTGACGTTGTTCAACTGGAGAAATAAGTAGTTGTTTTATTCGCATCCTTGCTTCCAAGGAGACGTAAACACTATTGTCAGTATTTTATTGCTTTCTACAGTATTGAATTCCTCTGTCGTGAAGCCACGGCTGATGTGAGAAGTCAAAGTTACTGTGTTGAGAAGCGGTTAGTGGCAGATGTACGAACGTACGAACGTCCGCAGACGGGACAAACAGTGACAAAAATAGTGACTGAGTCTGGAGATCGTTGTGTTACGGCCCCATACCGTAAAGCAACCTTGCTTGATTAGGAGAAACGTGTTTTTGTTTCGGACTGCGTCATAGACAGGCTGCGTATCCGACGCAAGGAAACGCGAGAGCAAATGTGTATGTCGGCGCCCAGTCAGTCGAGCAGTATCCAATGAGAAGCTTTCCCAAAACAGCACCTGAACAACAAGTACCATTTTCGTCGATACGTGGCTTCGATAATGAAAGGATTTAGACCAATATTTGTGAATGAATTATTTGACAACGACATGGAGCAACGAGCTGCAATGTGCTGCCTTCCGGTGTGGCCGAGCGGTTCTAGGCGCTTCAGTCTGGAACTGCGCGACCGCTACGGTTGCAGGTTCGAATCCTGCCTCGGGCGTGGATGTGTGTCATGTCCTTAGGTTAGTTAGATTTAAGTAGTTCTAAGTTCTAGGAGACTGATGACCTCAGAAGTTAAGTCCCATAGTGCTCAGAGCCATTTTTTTGCATGGCAGAGGGTACCATGTAGCACTACGGGTCATTACGTTTCCTCTTTCACTCGCAAAGAGAGCAAAGGAAAAATGACTGTCTGTGGGCCTCAGAACCAGCCCTTATTTCTCTCGTCTTTGTGGTCCTTACTCGAAATGTATGTTGGCGCCATTGGAACAGTTCTACAGCCAGCTTCCAATACAGTTTCCCTAAACTATTTCGGTAGTGTTTCGCGAAAAGAACGTAGTCTTCCCTGCAGAGATTCCCATGCGAGCTTACCAAACATTTTCGTAATACTCGTGTCTTTATCGAACCTACCGGTACCAAATGTAGCAGCGCGCCTGCCTTTAAAACAAAGTGGTTCGGGTCCTTACCATTCTACCAGAACTCAAGAATGGGTCGCACTAGCATTCTATATGCGGTCTCCTTTGCAGATGAACTACATTTTCCTAAAATTCTCTGAATAAACTGTAGTCCACCATTCGCCTGCTCAACTACGGTCGTTAAATGCTCGTTCCATTTCATATCGCTTTGCAACGTTACGTCTGTATATTTAATCGACGTGACTGTATCAAGCAGCACACAACGAATGCTTTATTCGAACATTTCGTTTTCCTACTTATTTGCATTAACTTAGATTTTTCTGCGTTTAGATTAGGCTACCATTCAACACAACTAGAAATTTGTGTAACCCATCCAGTATTTCTCTATTGCCACTCAACTGCGTGACTTTCCCGTACACCACAGCGTCATCATCAAACAGCCGCACATTGCTGCTCGCCCTTTCCGACATCATTTGTGTATACTGAGAAAAAGAGCCACGTTCTTCCTGAGGGTACTTTGTCTCTGATGAAAACACGTCGTCGGGGGAAAGATACTGGGCTCTATTATCTAAGAAGTCTTCCAGCCCCTCGCATGTCTGGAAACATAACCCATATGTTTGGAAGTTGGTTACAATCTGCAGCGGGGCACCATGTGAAACACTTTCCGGAAATACAGGAGTATACAGTGAAGAGCCAAAGATATTGGTACACCTGCCTAAGATCGCGCGGGGCCGCAACAGACAAGGCATGGACTCGACTAATGTCTGAAGAAGTACTGGAAGGAACTGATACCATGACCTTTGCAGGGCTGTCCATAAATCCATAAGAGTACGACGGGGTGGAGAACTCTTCTGAACAGCACGTTTCAAGGCATCCCAGATATGCTCAATAATGTTCATGTCTGGGGAGTTTGGTGGCCAGCGGAATTTTTTAAACGCAGAGGAGTTTTCCTGGCGCCACTCTGTAGCAATTCTGGACGTGTGGAGTGTCGAATTGTCCTGCCTGAATTGTCAAAGTCCGTCGGAATGCACAATGCACATGAATGGATACAGGTGATCAGACAGGATGCTTACGTATGTGTCTCCTGTCAGAGTCGTAGCTAGACTTATCAGGGATTCCATAACCCTCCAACTGCACACGCCCCACGCCATTACAGACACTCCACCAGCTTGAAGAGGCCCCAGCTGACATGCAGGGTCCATGGATTCGTGAGGTTGTCTCCATACTCGTCCGCCCAGGCAACATGTTCCAGTCATCAACAGTCCAATGTCGGTGTTGACGGGCCCAGGCGAGGCGTAAAGCTTTGAGTCGTGCAGTCGTCAAGGGTACACGAGAGGGCCTTCGGCTCCGAAAGCCCGTATCGAAGATGTTTCGGGGAATGGTTCGCACGATGACACTTGCCGATGGCCCAGCATTTAAATCTGCAGCAATTTGCAGAAGGGTAGCACTTTGATCACGTTGAACGATTCTCTTCAGTCGTCGTTGGTCCCGTTCTTGCAGTATATTTTTCCGGCCGCAGCGATGTCGGAGATTTGATGTTTTACCAGATTCCTGATATTCATGGTACACTTGCGAAATGGTTGTACGAGACAATTCCCACTTCATCGCTACCTCGGGGATGCCGTGTCCCTTTGCTCGTGCGCCGACTCTAAAACCACGTTCAGAGTCACTGAAATCTTGATAACCTGCCATTGTATCAACAGCAATGGGTCTAATAACTGAGCCAGACACTTGTTGTCTTATGTAGGCGTTGTTGACCGCAGCGCCGTATTCTGCTTCTTTACATATCTTTATTTGAATACGAATGACTACACTAGTTTCTTTGCAGCTTTTGTGCAAAATTTGCCTGTTCCCTTCATCTATGGTTCGTAGGATAAATCTGAGAAAAGGACAAGCTGAAATTCTGACGAGATAGGCTTTCTAAATCCGTGCTTATTTGTGGACGGAAGGTTAATGAACTCAACAACCTTGCGGCCGCAGTGGCGGAGCAGTTCTAGGCGTTTCAGTCTGGAACCGCGCGACCGCTACGATCGCAGGTTCGAATCCTGCCTCGGGCATGGATGTGTGTGATGTCCTTAAGTTAGTTGGGTTTCAGTAGTTCTAAGTTCTAGGGGACTGATGACCTCAGATGCTAATTCCCATAGTGTTCAGAGCCATTTGAACTCAGAATATATTAAATAATTCAGCAGCAATCCGGTGTTTAATGATATTGACCTGTAATTTTGCGGATCCGTTCTTTTACCCTCCTTACATACAGGAAACGCCAGCGTTTTTTTCTAGTCTCTTGGGAGTTTGCGCTGGGCGAAATGTTCGCGATAAATGTGATCTAAGTAACGGACCAGTGCCATAGAGTACTCTCAGCAAAACCGAATTCGGATTCCATGTGGACCTTATTTGTTTTCAATTCTTTCAGTTGCTTCTACGCCGGAGATGCCTATTACTAATATATTTCACACAGGATTCTATACGACCGTCAAAGCGAGTGTATTCTTGTAGAATCCTCCAGCGTTAGTGATTTCTTAAACATGAAATTTAAAACTTCAGCTTTCCTTTTGTTGTCTAGTCTGGGTATTTCCGCACTACTGAGCATAGACATCCCTTGAATGATACTAAAACTATCATGGCCTGATCGAGTGGCCGGTAGTAACTTGTGTTCACCTGGGCCATTATTAGCGCGCTGATAACTTCACAGTTACACTCAGTTTTGACCTCGTTACACACAATATTTTGCCGACTGCAATGAACCCATCCCCTCCTGCGGGGTGTAATCAGTCTTTTATATATACGTTCCATGCGTCGCTAAATATTCCGGATCTTTCTGCTTCGAGTTTCAACAAGTTCTCGGTTACGAGAATAATTTAAGTGCGACAAGTTTTCTGGATGGCAGTAAATCTAGGAACTTTGTTACGCATGCTTCTACAATTTTACTATTCAAATTTTGACAGTCGAAATTTCTTTATTATGTACGCTATCTGCTTTCTCTCTCTGCGTGTCGACTAGCGAGCTTTCGTCATGAAACACCCACCTAGCCTAACGCTAGATCACTCGTTGCGGGGAATAATCAAGTACCTTTCTGCTCAGCGTTGGTACAACAAGTAATGTATCCTTCGAAAAGAAGTTATTTTGAATGAAAATGATTAAAATTCAATCCTTCGATAGCTAATTGTTCTGAGTGTTGGTGTATCACAGTGACCACAGCAGGAGTATGTAATGGTACTTGAATTACGTAACCATTATGGTACCTCACCTGAACCTGTCGACACCAGCGATATTCTACTGTGTTTCTGTTAACTACTTAACATATTTCTGAGACAACATTCATATTTGATTTCATTTGTGATATGTTTATATTGCAATAATATTATTCTTATGTGTTTTCTTTCTTTTGTCACTATGATCTTTGTCGTATTTGTAACTCTGATTTTTGGGCGCGCAAGCGATTATTAGTTAGTTGTTAAAGAGTTAGTTGTTAAGTTGTTAGAGAGTCGGACCTTGAGAAAGTCAAGTCTTGGGCGTCATGTTGGAAAGACGCGTATTGTAGTCCGCTTATAAAATGTGAACTTTAACAGTGACTGTGAAGAAGATGTTTTCAAGTATGTTTTGTATTGTGAAGTAATGTTTTGTGTTTACGTGATATTGCAATAAAAGCAATTAAAAGGAAGTGTAACTTAAATTCGGAGTGCTGATTATTTTTTTACATCACCATTGTCCAGCAAAAGTGTTATATCCAAGAATGGTTTGAGAAGCGCATCTACAAAACTTTTGAATATAGCAGAATAAAACCTAGGCCTCTTTGCATCCGAGCTTGGAATCATAACCACCTAGATTTTCAACGACTGAGCCATGATTTTACGACGAGACCAGCGTGGGAAACACAAAAAGATGAGTGCCTAGTTTTTTTGATTATTACATGAAATGACTATTAACTATGCTCTAATGACACCTGCCACATAATATGACTGTTTTTGCCCGAAAATGCAGTATTTAGCAGCGTGAGCAACACCACAATCGTTATGAAAATTTTGACCTTTGTTGTGGTAGGGTTGTTAGAAGTACAATAAAAAATTATGTCATTAAATTATGAATATTCATTAATATAAAACGTCATAGTTGGACAATACGCCTCTGCTACCTGTTATTCTGATTTTTTTTCCTTTGAATCTGGTGTAGAGCCTTCATTGGGGAATGAAACTGTTTGGTGAAGATGGACCGTGACAATATGATGTACAATGCAACAGAACGTTTTGGATTACACAAAAGCAATAATCAGACATCGTGACGAGAAATTTAGATTGCAAGGCTAGACTTAGAAAACAATGCAAATACAAATGTACATATAATGGCGCCGGGATGGTTCTTAATCGACACGTCACGAAACCAATCACTTCTCAACGTTACTGAGATGCTGAAACGTGTACGGAGGCTTTACATGTTATTAGTAAAGGTTATTGGTACCTTTACTAAGAAGAAAAACATCTATTAACTTAATTAATCTTATTCTTATACTAAGATTACAGAAAGCAAGAAAAACAACGTGCTTACATGGTGCAAGACGTAAGAAAAATGATGAAGAGGTCGAGATGTATTGTGCCTCAGTTATTTTAAAAAAATGAAAAACTAAATGATTTAAAAGATGATATACATTACTAGTACGTGGTATACGGTACAATTTTATATGTGATTTTGAGAGAGAGAGGCTAATTTGGTAAAAATGCCATGGAAAACTTGCGCGAAGAATTCAGGAAGCCTTTCGCAGCGTAACTCACGAGATGCTGCGCAAGATGCCAAGAAGGAGATGAATACGCTTACAAGGATAACCACCATAAGTCGCTGTCTGACGCAGTCGGAACTTGGTAAAGTGATAGAAGGATGAAAACAAAGGGACATCCATTTTGGCTTAGGTGCCAAAATGCAATAACTTCCGAGGAAATGACGGTCAAAGTTTCGACGCAGCTTCATCAGGCTACTCGCCGATGTTGAAGAAAGTGCATTGGTAGCTCAGTGACTTACCGGCACGGTAGATCATTGTGTTCGGTCAGAGGGCTGGCTGCCCGCTGTAATAACAAAAAAAAATATTAAAAAAATTGTGAAATATTCAACGATCAACTAGAACTGATGTCATATGACGTCCGCCACGTCCAGCTGCTGAGGACAAAATAAAAAGAAACCTCTGCATCTTTCTTCTTTTCTTTTCGTGGAAGTGCTTCCTACACCCAAGTGAACGAATTTGAAAAGGGTTACAGTATGGCATTCCGAGTGGCGGGATTGTCGTTTCGGAGAACTGCCTCGCAAGTTGGACGTGCTGCGTCAGTTGTTCAACGATGCTGGTATCAGTGGTCACGAGAACTTTCTCACACCGGTAGAGGAGGAGGTTCTGGACGTCCGCGGAGCACGAAGCCCACCAGGATCGTCGTATTGTAAAGGCAGCAGTGGCAGACCTCACAGCAGCCACGGCAAGGGTAAGAGAGCTTGTGAGCCCAGTCGTGTCAACGCAGTTGCAAGTAGGTTGATAGTAGTTCGATTATTGGCACGCACACCTCTTGCCAGCATTCAACTCACGAGAGAGCATCGAAGTGCGTTGCTCGACTAGTGCCTTCAGACGATCACTTCGAAGATGGAATGGCGCACCTTGGTCTTCAGCAAAGAAAGCGGTTCTACGAGGTGCATTCAAGTTCTAAGGCCTCCGATTTTTTTTCTCCGGACTGGAAAGAGATAGAAACATGCGCATTGTTTTAAAATGAGGCCGCGTTCATTGTCAATACGTCCCAGAGATGGCAGCACCGTACGGCAGATGGAATTTTACCGCCAGCGGCGAGAATGAGAACTGTTTTAAATACTTAAAATGGCGACGTTTTCCTTACTTGAACAGCGTGCAATCATTCGTTTTCTGAATTTGCGTGGTGTGAAACCAATTGAAATTCATCGACAGTTGAAGGAGACATGTGGTGATGGAGTTATGGATGTGTCGAAAGTGCGTTCGTGGGTGCGACAGTTTAATGAAGGCAGAACATCGTGTGACAACAAACTGAAACAACCTCGGGCTCGCACAAGCCGGTCTGACGACATGATCGAGAAAGTGGAGAGAATTGTTTTGGGGGATCGCCGAATGACTGTTGAACAGATCGCCTCCAGAGTTGGCGTTTCTGTGGGTTCTGTGCACACAACCCTGCATGCCGACCTGAAAATGCGAAAAGTGTCATCCAGGTGGGTGCCACGAATGCTGACAGACGACCACATGGCTGCCCGTGTGGCATGTTGCCAAGCAATGTTGACGCACAATGACAGCATTAATGGGACTTTCTTTTCGTCGGTTGTGACAATAAATGAGACGTGGATGCCATTTTTCAATCCAGAAACAAATCGCCAGTCAGCTCAATGGAAGCACACAGATTCACTGCCACCAAAAAAATTTCGGGTAACCGATGTTCTGGGACAGCGAGGGCGTAATCCTTACCCATTGCGTTCCAAAGGGCACTATGGTAACAGGTGCATCCTACGAAAATGTTTTGAAGAACAAATTCCTTCCTGCACTGCAACAAAAACGACCGGGAAGGGCTGCGCATGTGCTGTTTCACCAAGACAACGCACCTGCACATCGAGCTAACGTTACGCAACAGTTTCTTCGTGATAAAAACTTTAAAGTGATTCCTCATGCTCCCTACTCACCTGACCTGGCTCCTAGTGACTTTTGGCTTTTTCCAACAATGAAAGACACTCTCCGTGGCCGCACATTCACCAGCCGTGATGCTATTGCCTCAGCGATTTTCCAGTGGTCAAAACAGACTCCTAAAGAAGCCTTCGCCGCTGCCATGGAATCATGGCGTCAGCGTTGTGAAAAATGTGTACGTCTGCAGGGCGATTACGTCGAGAAGTAACGCCAGTTTCATCGATTTCGGGTGAGTAGTTAATTAGAAAAAAAATCGGAGGCCTTAGAACTTGAATGCACCTCGTACCTGGACACAAGTGATTATAGTTTGCACGTACAATGTAGACCGGGAGAGCACTGTCTTGTAGAGTGCATCCATCCAAGACACACTGGCTCCACCCAGGCCTTACGGTCTGGGGTGCGATAAGCTACAACTCTCGTTCACCTTCAGCGTTTCTGGAGGGAATCCTAGGCAGCGCTCAGTACGTGCAGAATGTTATTAGACCAATTCTTGCAACAGGAAGGCGATGTATTGTTCCAACGGGATAAGGCTCGCCCACATACTGTCCCTGAAACCCAATGTGCTCTGTAAGACATGCAGCAACTTCCCTCGCCAGTGCCGGCCGCTGTAACCGAGCTGTTCTAGGCGCTTCAGTCTGGAACTGCAAGACCGCTACGGTCGCAGGTTCGAATCCTGCCTCTGGCATGGACGTGTGTGATGTGCTTAGGTTAGTTAGGTTTAAGTAGTTCTAAGTTCTAGGGGACTGATGACCTCAGATGTTAAGTCCCATAGTGCTCAGAGCCATTTGAACCATTTGAACCCTCGCCAGCACTGTCTCTGGACTTGTCTCCAAAGGAGTACGCATGGGATATGATGTGTTCAGTGCTACTTAAGATAGGTAAATAAATTAGTGAAATCAATGTGAAGTGAAGTAGTAATTAGAAAATAAATGAAAAACTTAGTTTAGTTTAGAAGAATTACACACTGGCAAACAGCAGGCAGAGCAGCAGTGGCAGAAGAGCCAATGACTGTGAAGTCAGCACGTTAGGAGAAGCCATCGCCCTCCTCACATAAGCGGATGCTGTCGATTCAGCCGTCAGGGCATCGCCCGACCGGCTCACGTGTTTCTCAGTTGTCATATGTCAGCAAAGGCCCTCGCCTACATTCCAAGAGCCAATGGCCGACGTTAAGAAGATTCTTCGAGAAGCTTTTCAACGTGACAGACGAGGCAATGACCGTGAAGTCTTTCACCTCCAGTGAACTGAAGTGAATAAATATGCGAGACGCAGTGGGCCCGGAAGGTAGTAGTTTTCAGTTCAGTTTCGGTGCTGAAGACCGTCATGCAGGAAGAGAGTACATCTTACACAGAAGCACCAAGTCCGCCGCTGTAATGGAATAGCAAGCAGCAGCCTCACCGCCAGAAGACAGAAGTTAGAAAGTATTCGAAGACTGATTTGTGCGTACCCGGGTGACTCGTGACGACGGGAAGGAGATGGCCTCACATCAGCAGTCACCTGTGAGCTGGGATGAAGATCGGACAGCCGAAGACTGGCAAGCTGGAGTCTGTTGTTCGAGTCCGGGACAGTGGTCTTCCCCTGCCGCGCCGCTCCGCTGGCCGACGCACAACACTGACACACGCGGCCGCTTAGAGAAGAGAAGGACTGGGGCGCCACATCCAAGGTATCACCATCCGATGCACGACTTCGTTCTCAATAATTAAACGGGCTGCTTCACGATGCGTGCCTCCAGTCAACTGGGCGAGACGGTGACACGAGATACACACCGCCACGCGTAATCAGACGCCGCCGCTGCCGCAGCAGAAGAAGGCTTCGCAAATGACACAGCTGCCGCTCTCCCAGCCAGAACATCCAGTAAGGAAACAGTTGTACAAAAATTTCAATAAAAGTTATCTTTTGTAAAACTGTTGTTTCATTCTACCTCATACCCGAGCCAAGGAAGGGCACACGCTGCCAACATGTTGTTAAGAGAGAAAAAGTAATTTATTTAATGTTTTTTCACCCTGTCATAATGCTTCAGACTCAAATTCCCTTTGCAGTAATGCTCATCCTGACAATTGACTAGCATCAAAAGAGAAAACCCAGTTACATTTAGTGTCAGAAGTGTTACAGATGGGACAAGAAGTGATGGTACCACTCGTCAGTCAATAACTCTTACAAAACTACATGGACAGGTCGTGCAGGCGTGGCATAACATATACCAGGACACCACTATCCATCTGTACGATCGACCGGATGCCAGAGACAGCTCCTGCATTGCCGCTCTTGGAGGCTACGCAGTGCAGTGATATGGGTACGTCAGAACTGCTTGTGCTATTGATCTGTAAAGCTATAAATGTAATAATTTCGAGAACTCCACATGCACTGTAGAAAAAATAAATCTTGAATGAATTAGAAACCACTAAAAGGGCGTACGAATTTTTTTCCGGTAGTGTACATTCGCCCGCTAGTACAGGGCCACAGGACACTGGAACGTGCTACCGAGGCAATAAACGCTCTCGCCTCCGCACATGACCGGCCTGCGCTGTGGAATTGCCAATAGTGCCCAGTATCTGGTCGGCCTCGCGCCGCCGCCTCTTTACTCTGATGCTCAGCGGCGGACTCCACCACCAGGTTTCCGAGCGCAACTCAATCATCCAGCCTCACAGGCACCATTTGCTGTCCCTATTTCATTCGGGCTCGTGCCTTTGCCGGAGAACGCGTGGCATGCTGTTTACTGGCCGCAGGGGCGTGGCCGCCGCACTCGGAATGCGTGCACGACGTCTGATGCGAGCAGTCCGGCCTGGCGGTGCCGATTTGATGGAAAGACATTCCGAGGCCGGCCGGTGCATTTGTAGAGGCCTCTCGCGGGGCCAGCGGCGTGCGGCCGCCGCATACCTGACATTCCGCGCCGCGGGCGCCGACTGGCGACCGCTGGGCGAGAGGGCTGAGCGCGCCAACCAGGTCGTAAGATAATACGCTACACCCCCCGCCTGACGCTTACTGACTCTGTCGCATGTTGCTTACCGCGTAAAGGGTTGACTGCGGCAGCTTCAGACCTCGTAAAGAAGTGCAACATGTTAGAAATCCTCAGGAAAATACACTACTGGCCATTAAAATTGCTACACCACGAAGATGACGTGCTACAGACGGGAGATTTAACCGTCAGGAAGAAGACGCTGGGATATGCAAATGATTAGCTTTTCAGAGCATTCACGCAGGGTTGGCGCCGGTGGCGACACCTACAACGTGCTGACACGAGGAAAGTTTCCAATCGATTTCTCATACACAAACAGCTGTTGCCTGGTGAAACGTTGTTGTGATGCCTCGCGTAAGGAGGAGAAATGCGTACCATCACGTTTCCGACTTTGTTAAAGGTCGGATTTTAGCCTATCGCGGTTGCGGTTTATCGTATCGCGACATTGCTGCTCGCGTTGGTCGAGATCCAATGAATGTTACCAGAATATGGAATCGGTGGGTTCAGGAGGGTAATACAGAACACCGTGCTGGATCCCAACGGCCTCGTATCACTAGCAGTCGAGATCACAGGCATCTTATCGGCATGACTGTAACGGACTGTGCAGCCCCGTCTCGATTCCTGAGTCAACAGATGGGGACGTTTGCAAGACAACAACCATCTGCACGAACAGTTCGACGACGTTTGCAGCCCCATGGAGTATCAGCTTGGAGACCATGGCTGTGGTTGCCCTTACCGCTGCATCACAGACAGGAGCGCCTACGATGGTGTACTCAACGACGAACTTGGGTGCACGAATGGCAAAACGTCATTTTTTCGGATGAATCCAGGTTCTGTTTACAGCATCATGATGGTCGCATCCGTGTTTGGCGACATCGCGGTGAACGCATATTGGAAGCGAGTATTCGTCATCACCATACTGGCGTATCACCCAGCGTGATGGTATGGGGTGCCATTCGTTACACGTCTCGGTCTACTCTACTTCGCATTGACGGCACTTTCAACAGTGGACGTTACATTTCAGATGTGTTACGAGCCGTGGCTCTACCCTTCATTCGATCCCTGCGAAACCCCACATTTCAGCAGGACAATGCACTACCGCATATTTCAAGTCCTGTACGGGCCTTTCTGGATACAGAAAATGTTCGACTGCTGCCCTATCACGAATTGAAAATATCTGGTCAATGGTGTCCGAGCAACTGGCTCGTCACAATACGCCAGTCACTACTCTTGATGAACTGTGGTATCGTGTTGATAGTGCATGGGCAGCTGTACCTGTGCACGTCATCCAAGCTCTGTTTGAGTCTATGCCCAGGCGTATCAAGGCCGTTATTACAGCCAGAGGTGGTTGTTCTGTGTGCTGATTTCTCAAGATCTATGCACCTAAATTGCGTGAAAATGTAATCACATGTCAGTTCTAGGATAATATATGTGTTCAATGACTAGCCGTTTATCATCTGCATTTCTTCTTGGTGTAGCAATTTTAATGGCCAGTAGTGTAGATATATGCTCACAGGGAAAGACAGGCGATATAATGTGACTGGAGAAAGTACTCGTCTCCCCCCTAAAGGAGCACAAAAATCATTTGGGAACGCTGTAGTTGGTGCAGATGTCTTACCAGGCGGTCATATGTTCCTCCACCATTTCTGAGTGTCTTGGCAGTGAAGTATGTGTTTTGTGTGTGTGTGTGTGTGTGCCAGTCACTTGTATGGAATCAGCTCAGTAAGGTGGGTCGAAATAGTGACGTAACAATATATCAGGAAGGTGCTGTCCTGTTCCAATGTACCCATGACAGTGAAGATTCCTGATCATTTAGTGTATCGATGTGGACTGTCCAACGTGGCAGTAAACAGATCCTAACTAGCAGGGACCAGACTCAAGCATAACGCCATGTCAATCCGTCGTCTTTCAGGGGAGCAGCTCCTTGACACCTGTACTGTGGGGCGAAGACTAGCTGACGGTGGCTCCATTATGCTCTGGGAGCGTTTACGTCGGCATCCATGGGGCAAGTGGAGCTCGTGCAAGGCACCATAACACCCAAAGAGTATCATGCACTGGTTGCAGACCACGTACATCCCTTCATGATGATCATGCTTCCCGCCGGCAGTGGCAGTATTGAACAAGATCATGCGCCATGTCACAAGGCCAAGGAGTCTGATGGAGTGGTTCGAGGAACACGGTATTGAGCTGCTCCACACCCTCCCCCAACTCACCAGATCTGAAGACGATCGAACACATCTGGGATGTGATTAAACGTGGCGTCAGAGCTCGTCGTCCCCCTCCCCGGAATTTACGGGAGTTACGTGGCTTTTTTTGCAGATGTGGTGCCAGATTCCCCTCCAGCGACATACCAAGGCGTTCTTGCCTCTATACCATCACGCCTCGCCGTTGTTATCCGTGCGAAAGGTGAACATATCGTCTATTAGGCGGTCACAATGTTCTAGCTGATCAGTGTACTATGAACATATACTTCGTTATCAGCTTATCCACGTTCGGTAATTCACATTCTGACACTTCTTATTCGTATCGTCCTTTTTACGTATGGACCATAGCTTGTGGATATCCACATGTCTTGTGGTCTTCAGTCCAGAGACTGGTTTGATGCAGCTCTCCATGATACTCTATCCTGTGCAAGCTTCTTCATCTCCCAGTGCCTACTGTAACCTACATCCTGCTGAATCTGTTTAGTGTATTCATTTCTTGGTCTCCCTCTACGATTTTCACCCTCCACGCTTCCCTCCAATACAAAATTGATAATCCCTTGATGTCTCAGAATATGCCCAACCAACCGATCCCTTCTTCTACTCCAGTTGTGCCACAAACTCCTCTCCTCTCCAAATCTATTCAATACCTCCTCATTAGTTATGTGATATACCCATATAATCTTCAGCATTCTTCTGTAACACCACATTTCGAAAGCTTCTATTCTCTTCTTGTCTAAACTATTTATCGTCCACGTTTCACTTCCATAGAAGGCTACACTCCATACACATACTTTCAGAAACGGCGTCCTGACACTTAAATCTATACTCGATGTTACCAAATTTCTCTCCTTCAGAAACGCTTTCCTTGCCATTGCCAGTCTACATTTTATACCCTCTCTGCTTCGACCATCATCAGTTATTTTGCTCCCCAAATAGCAAAACTCATTTACTACTTTAAGCGTCTCATTTCCTGATCTGATTCCCTCAGCATCACCCGACTTAAGTCGACTACATTTCATTATCCTCGTTTTGCTTTGTTGATGTTCATCTTATATCCCACTTTCAAGACACTTTCAATTGCGTTCAGCTGCTCTTCCAGGTCCTTTGCTGTCTCTGACAGAATTACAATGTCATCGACGAACCACTAAGTTTTTATTCCTTCTCCATGCATTTTAATTCATACTCCGAATTTTTCTTTTATTTCCTTCACTGCTTGCTCAATATACAGATTGAATAACATCGGGAATAGGCTACAACCCTGTCTCACTCCCTTCCCGACCACTGCTTCCCTTTCATGCCCCTCGACTTTTATAACTGACATCTGGTTTCTGTACAAATTGTAAATAGCCTTTCGTTCCCTGTATTTTACCCCTGCCAGCTTCAGAATTTGAAAGAGAGTATTCCAGTCAACGTTGTCAAAAGCTTTCTCTAAGTCTACAAATGATAGAAACGTAGGTTTGGCTTTCCTTAATCTATTTTCTAAGATAAGTCGTAGGGTCAGTATTGCCTCACGTGTTCCAACATTTCTACGGAATCCAAACTGATCTTCCCCGAGGTCGGCTTCTACCAGTGTTTCCATTCGTCTGTAAAGAATTCGTGTTAGCATTTTGCAGCCGTGGCTTATTAAACTGATAGTTCGGTGATTTTTACATCTGTCAACACCTGCTTACTTTGGGATTGGAGTTATTATATTCCTCTCTAAGTCTGAGGGTATTTCGCCTGTCTCATTCACCTTGCTCACTAGATGATAGAGTTTTGTCAGGACTGGCTCTCCCAACGCTGTCAGTATTTCTAATGCAATGTTGTCTTTCAGTGCTCTGTCAAACTCTTCACGCAGTATCACATCTCCTATTTCATCTTCATTTAAATTCTCTTCCATTTCTGTAATATTGTCCTCAAGAAAATCGCCCTTGTATAGACCCTCTATATACTCCTTGCACCTTGCTGCTTTCCCTTCTTTGCTTAGAACTGGGTTTCCATCTGAGCTCTTGATATTCATACAAGTGGTTCTCTTTTCTCCAAAGGTCTCTTTAATTTTCCTATAGGCAGTATCTATCTCACCCCTAGTGAGATAAGTCTCTACACCCTTACATTTGTCCTCTAGCCATGCCTGCTTAGCCATTTTGCACTTCCTGTCGATCTCATTTTTGAGACGTTTGCATTCCTTTTTGCCTGCTTCATTTACTGCTTTTTTATATTCTCTCCTTTCATCAATTAATTTCAATATCTCTTCTGTTACCCAAGGATTTCTATTAGCCCTCGTCTTTTTATCTACTTGATCCTCTGCTGCCTTCACTATTTCATCTCTCAAAGCTACCCATTCTTCTTCTACTGTATTTCTTTCCCCCATTCTTGTCAATGGTTCCCTAATACTTTCCCTGAAGCTCTCTACAACCTCTGGTTTAGTCAGTTTATCCAGGTCCCATCTCCTTAAATTCTCACCTTTTTGCAGTTTCTTCAGTTTTGATCTACAGTTCATAACCAATAGATTGTGGTCAGAGTCCACATCTGCCCCTGGACATTTCTTACAATTTAAAACCTGGTTCCTGAATCTCTGTCTTACCATTATATAATCTATCTGAGACCTTCCAGTATCTCCAGGCTTCTTCCATGGATACAGCCTTCTTTCATGATTCTTGAACCAAGTGTTAGCTATGATTAAGTTATGCTCTGCGCAAAATTCTACCAGGCGGCTTCCTCTTTCATTCCTTAATCCCATTCCACATTCGCCTACTACGTTTCCTTCTCTTCCTTTTCCTACTATCGAGTTCCACTCACCCATGACAATTAAGTTTTCGTCTCCCTTCACTATCGGAATAATTTCTTTTATCTCATCATACATTTCATCAATCTCTTCGTCATCTGCGGAGCTAGTTGGCATGTAAACTTGTACTGCTGTGGTAGGCGTGGGCTTCGTATCCATCTTGGCCGCAGTAATGCGTTCACTACGCTGATATCCACATATGGTGACCTTATTTTCAGACTTGCTCGGATATATTGTTTTTAACTCTGTCTTATGTAATTCTTGATAGTTATATGGCTGGTAATTTTGCTGTTTAAGGGCCTGAGAATGGAATATTGAAACGCCGAATCATGTAGCCAATAGTGAGAGAGGAAATTACTGATGACGTCGTTCTTGACATTTTAACATACACGTCGACTCTTGTCTTACAATTCAGTAGAGTACGAAAGGATGCATCTAAGCTTTCCTAAAAGTGTTGGTGTTGCTGTAAATTCTATGTTATTCAGTCTGCAAGATAGTGGTGCATGTGCCTTTGGCCGACGTGTCCTTTTCCATAATGTTATTTATGTAGGTAAAGCGGTTGTAAGGAAAAAATGTTCAAATGTGTGTGAAATCGGAAGGGACAAAAACTGCTGAGGTCATCGATCCCTAGACTTACACACTACTTAAATTAACTTATGCTAAGAACAACAAACACACCCATGGCTGAGGGAGGGCTCGAACCTCCGGCGGGACGGGCCGCGCAATCCCTGACATGGCGCCTCTAACCACGCGGCCAGTTGCCAGAGAAATGACACTTTGTAGAGTATGAAACTTGTCAACCAAATACGAAGCGAGATCGTAGGAGGTGTCCTAACGGGGAAATTTTGTGAGGGGATTCCGAGGTTTCGGCATTTGGCTTAGGTCCACGGGAAACCTCCCGGAAACCACCGCCTGAACAGAGTAAAAGATTTATTTTTAATTCAGATATGGAGAAATATGTACATAACAAAAAAACGTCATAAACATAAAACTGTATTTCTTTATGTTCACAGAGTGTTACGACGATGGCGCATTCGGGAGGACGACGGTTCAATCCCGTCTCCGGCCATCCTGATTTAGGTTTTCCGTGATTTCCCTAAATCGTTTCAGGCAAATGCCGGGATGGTTCCTTTGAAAGGGCACGGCCGATTTCCTTCCCAATCCTTCCCTACCCTGAGCTTGCGCTCCGTCTCTAATGACCTCGTTGTCGACGGGACGTTAAACACTGACCACCACCACCACGACGATGGCCCGGGTTCCCGGGTTCGATTCCCGGCAGGTTCAGGGATTTTCTCTGCCTCGTGATGACTGGGTGTTGCGTGATGTCCTTAGGTTAGTTCGGTTGAAGCAGTTCTAAGTTCTAGGGGACTGATGACCATAGATGTTAAGTCCCATAGTGCTCAGAGCCATTTGAACCATTTTTTGTTACGACGATGACTTACTCGACATATTTGATGTATCTATGTACACATTTCATGTCCCGCCTTGCTTCTCATTCTCTATATAGAGGGTGTGCTCAAGTAATGATGCGCGTAGTCACAGTCTTACCAGCCAAATATGTACCGGGTGATTTGGTAGTGGAGGAGAAGGAGCTCCAATTGGGAATATATGAGAGAAGAATTCAGTTACTACATTTGACTTGCATCAAAGGAAACCTCCGGAAAATCGTGGTGAGAACCAGGAGATACAACTTTTCTTATTTAATTCTGGGACAATGTCTCGGACAAGAAATTAAAACCATTTATACGCATGTACATCAAGTTATAAACATACAGTATAAAGTCATCGTTTGACTCATCGTGCGTAGTTGAATTGCACTTTGATTGATATTTCTGGACTGTGGTTGATAACTGAAATATGTAATCGTACCGTGCGGACGACTGCGAGAAGTGCTACGGCAGAGCAGTGGTCTCACAAGTGGTGGTGGAATTGACTCCTCTCGTACTGCACCAAGGACGCGCACTACGCGACACTATGGAGAAGTGAGTCGCATCACAGAAACTCGGCATGTTGCCGCAAGCACCTCAACCCTCCTTGCTGACTGTGTCCCAGTGGTCAACATTTCTTTCGCCGCTTTTTCCTGATCGAACGTCACCGCACTAGGCTACATTAGCAACCTAAGGTGAACAAAGTGACAATGACTATATGCGCTTGAGATTTGAAAACTATTTTGTTTGTGGCACTGATACTGTCAGTTTAATGAATCACCTTTGCTGTTTCCTATGAAGTGTAAAGTTTATTAATTTGCACAGTCTGAACAGTCACAGAAAAAATTGCTAAATGTAGGAAGTTAACGAAATGGGGTCTGGATACGTTGAAAGAACGAGAGGTTGCTGAGAGTTTCAGAGGGAGCTTTAGGCAACGATTGACTAGAGCAGCGCATAGGAACACAGTAGAAGACGAACGGGTAGCCTTGAAATAGTGAAGACAGTAGAGGATCAAAAATGGTTCAAATGGCTCTGAGCACTATGGGACTTTACTACTGTGGTCATAAGTCCCCTAGAACTTAGAACTACTTAAACCTAACTAACCTAAGGAGAAACTAACCTAAAGCAAGCGAAAGAGAATAAAAACGTCTAAAAAAGAAGAGTGAGAGGAAGTTCAAAATGGCAAAGCAGAATTGGCTAGAGAATAAATGCAAGGTTTTAGAACCTTATTTCCTAAGGGAAAGATACATATCCCCTTTGGAGAAAGGAGAAGCAGCTGGACGAATATCAACAATTCAGATGTAAAACCGGTATTACGCACAGAAAGGAAATCTGCAATGTGGGTGGAGTAGTTTACATGGAGCCTCTGTAAGGAAAATGAACTTAAAGATAATTTATAGAAAGGAATTGTAGAAGGATATGAGAAGGGAGACATGATACTGCGAGAAGAATTTGATACAGAGCACTGAAAAACCTAAGCAGAAAGAAGGCCTCTGGAGTAGATGACATTCCGCCAGAACTACTGACAGCCTTGGCAGAGCCAACCAAGACGGACCTATTTCATCTGGTGTGAAACATGTACGAGACCGTCGAGGTAACCTCACCTTTCAAAAAATGCAATAATTTCAATTAAAAAGAAAGCAGGTGCTGGCAGGTGTGAATGTTAGCAGACTAACAGTTTAATACATCATAGTTGCAAAATACTGCCACGAATTCTGTACGGAAGGATGGAAAAACTGGTAGAAGCCGCCCTCGGGGAAGATCAGTTTGGATTCCGGAGAAATATAGGAACACAAGAAGCAATACTGACCCTGCGACTTCTCTTAGAAGGGAGGTTAGGAAAAGGTAGGCCTACGTTCATAGCATTTGTAAACTTAGAGGAAGCTTTTGACAATGCTGACTGGAATATTCTCTTTGAAATTCTGAAGGTAGCAGTGTAAAATACAGAGAGCGAAAGGCTGTTTACAACTTTTACAGGAACCTGGAGGCAGGGAATGGCAGGGAAGGAGTGGCTGAGAAAGGTGTGAGACAGCGTTGCAGCCTATCCCCGATCTCATTCAAATGTGCACTGAGCGAGTAGTAAAGGAAATCAAAGAAAAATTTGGAGTAGGAATCAAAATTTGTAGAGAAGAAATAAAAACTTCGAGGTTTGCCGACGACATTATAATTCTGTCAGAGGTAGCAAAGGACTTGAAAGAGCAGTTGAACGGAATGGAGATTGTCTCGAAAGTAGGATATAAGATAGACATCAACAAAAGCAAAGCAAGGGTAATTAAATATAGTCCAATTGAATCATGCGATGCTGAATGAATTATATTACGAAACGAGACACTTACTAAATGAGTTTTGTTACTTAGGCAGCAAAATAACTGATGATGGTCGAAACAGAGAGGATGTAAAATGTACACTGGCAATGGCAATAAACGCATTTCTGAAGATGAGAAGTCTTATCTGTAAGTATTTAGCAGGAGTATAGCCACGTATGAAAGTGAAACATGGATGAAAAACTGCTTAAACAAGAAGAAAACAGAAACTATCGAAATGAGGTGCTACAGAAGAATACTGAAGATTAAATGGGTACACCACGTAACGAATGAGGAGGTAGTGAATACATTTGCGGAGAAAAGAAATTTGTGGCACAGCTTGACTAAAAGAAGGGACCGGTTGATAGCACATATTGTGAGACATCAAAGGGTCGCCAGTTTAGTACTGGAAAGAAGTGGGGAGGGGTAAAAATCGTAGGAGACCAACAGATGAATAGAGTAAACAGATTCAGAAGAATGTAGTTTGCAGAAGTTAATCGGATATGAAGGAGCTTGTACAGATTAGAGTAGCATGGAGAGCTGCATCAAGCATGTTTCGGACTGAAATCCACAAGGACTCTCTGTTCCCGACCAAGTGCGACCAAAAAGAGACTTTGTTATTCTTTGATTTCTGATCGCAAATTGCTTAGCGTCACTTTAAAATTTAACTCATTTTGACCCAGTACATTCGGGATGCATGGATGGACAGTATAACGAGTTGTCCTTTGGGATCAGTGGCCATATGGATAGTGAACGGTCCAGTTACGTCTAGCAGGTTCTTGTACACACTCTGCTGCAATCAAAGAACAGACTTCGAAACTGACCATTGCTTCCAAGAGAGATTAAGAAACTAGCCAGTTTATCCGAGCTTTGAATGCTGTCAGGTAATGCGAAATTCGGACGTCTGGTTAAGAGACTGTCTTTTCTCTGCAGGTATGACAGTTGCCTAGTGATATTATAGACAACAAGGTGAAAGTTACAAACCAGTGGGGATTACAAAGAACCGTGAGGTGAAGAGGACAGTATGAAGGTTTACTAACAGAGTCGGCTACTGGCAATATACACCACTGGCCATTAAAATTGCAACAGCATGAAGATGACGTGCTACAGACGTGAAATTTAACAGACAGGAAGATGGTGGTGGTGGTTGTTGGGATGTTTAAGGGGGACTAAACAGCTAAGGTCATCAGTCCCCCAGACAGGAAGATGATGCTGTGATATGAAAATGATTAGCTTTTCAGAGCATTCACACAAGGTTGGCGCCGGTGGCGACACCTAAAACGTGCTGACATGAGGAAAAATTCTAACCGATTTCTCATACACAAACAGCGTTGCCTGGTGAAAAGTTGTTGTGATGCCTCGTGTAAGGAGGGGAAATGCGTACCACCACGTTTCCGACTTTGAAAAAGGTCGGATTGTAGCCTATCGTGATTGCGGTTTATGGTATCGCGACATTGCTGCTCGCGTTGGTAGATATCCAGTGACTGTTAGCAGAATATGGAATCGGTGGGTTCAGGAGGGTAATACGGACCGCCGTGCTGGACCCCAACGGCCTTGTATCACTAGCAGTCGAGATGACTGTCATCTTATACGCATGGCTGTAACGGATCGTGCAGCCACGTCTCGATCCCTGAGTCAACAGATTGGGACGTTTGCAAGACAACAACCATCCGCACGAACAGTTCGAAAACGTTTGCAGCAGCATGGGGGATCAGCTCGGAGACCATGGCTGCGGTTACCCTTACCGCTGCATCACAGACAGGAGCCCCTTCGATGGTGTACTGAACGACGAACCAGGGTGCACGAATGGCAAAACGTCATTTTCTCGGATGAATCCAGGTTTTGTTTACAGCATCATGATGGTCGCATCCGTGTTTGGCGACATCGCGTTGAACGCACATTGGAAGCGTGTATTTGTCATCGCCATACTGGCGTATCATCCGGCGTGATGGTATGGAGTGCCACTGGTTACACGTCTCGGTCTCCTCTTGTTCGGATTGACGGCACTTTGACCAGTGGACGTTACATTTCAGACGTGTTACGACCCGTGGCTCTACCCTTATTCGATCCCTGCGAAATCCTACATTTCAGCAGGATAATGCACGACTGCATGTTGCAGGTCCTGTACGCGCCTTTCTGGATACAGAAAATGTTCGACTGCTGCCCTGGCCAGCACATTCCCCAGTTCTCTGACCAATTGAAAATGTCTGGTCAATGGTGTCCGAGCAACTGGCTCGTCACAATACGCCAGTCACTACTCTTGATGAACTGTGGTATCGTGTTGAAGCTGCATAGGCAGCTGTACCTTTACACACCATCCAAGCTCTGTTTGACTCAATGCCCAAGCGTGTCAAGGTCGTTATTACGGCTAGAGGTGGTTTTTCTGGGTACTGATTTCTCAGGATCTATGCACCCACATTGCGTGAAAATGTAATCACATGTCAGTTCTAGTATAACATATATGTCCAATGAATACCCGTTTATCATCTGCATTTCTTCTTGCTGTAGCAATTTTAATGGCCAGTAGTGTACATCTGACCTGTCGTACAAGAATGACTGAGAAGTTGTGGCAGAGGGGAAACAGAAGATTAAAAGCTGTGCCTGCTGAAAAGAAAGTTTTATTTATTTGGTTGCTGACGGGTTAAGCGCTGGAGAAAAAAGTTTGCCATGTGAGTATTATTAGTTGATAAAAATTCTGGTCGGAGTCACCTAATGGGGTAGTCACCAGTGGCATCACTGGACACGTAACAGAAAGTGCCGCTGAAATCGACCATTGATTATGTATGTGTAGCGTGCTGCACCGCTTCACAGCACAAACGAGACATTCCGGACTCGTTGGGGAAGCCCTTGAAAGATGTCGCCAGCGAGATTAGCGCCGTTAGTGGGCAGTGGGCAGTTCAGCTGCGTTATGTAGTCCACCAATGACGGTGTTGGCGTCGCACAGCGGTACTCGAGCCTAGATACCGACACGATGCCTCCAGTAGCAGCGGACAGTGTGGCACCAAGACACTGGTGTCACCCCAGTCGCCGTTCGCTACGTGACCCGTGCTGTTGGCGGTGCAGCTGACTTCAGCACTCCTACATGAAGCAATTGTGGCTCGAGTAATCATCCACTCAGGCCAAATCTTCTGAGAAGTAACCAGGGTCGGCTTAGAGCCCAGGCGACACGAGTCGCCCGCCGCTTGGGGGGCCAAACTGTGAGGAGTGTCAGAGACGCCCAAGTGCAATATATGTACACAGTGCGTATCACAGTAAGCAGCGGAAACTGACACGCGTGTTAAGTGCACAAGCGGAAAAGAGGGAGGAGTGGACGCAGGACGCCAAATCGTGGCACTTTTGTGGAAAACAGTTCTCGAACCGCTCTTGGAAGTAACAGATAATTTAAAGTTTTCTTTTCCTATACTGATTAAACATGAGTGTTTGTTATAAAACGGTGCAGTTTTCAGTTAGGTGCATATTACTTCGCCAGTCTAGCTCTCTGTTATCACATGATTCATCCACGACACGCGCGGCCAGCTTATATCGGGCATGAGGAGAGCGCATTAAGGAACTACATTGTATATCACAATTAATCGCGTAAAGCGACATGTGTGGACGTATAAAATAATGGGAACAGAAGGAGAAGAGGAAACGAAACTTCACGATTGAGAAGTTGTGTTATGTGATTTCAGTGATTACAAAACAGCGTCATGTTTACAAAGAACTTGGCCTGGACTCATGCTCCGACTAAGAAGTGAGTCATAGAGCCGTTGTATCTTCTCCTGAGGAAATCTGACACCCTATCCTCTTTTTTATGTCATCAACCTTCTAACTGGCTTGATGTGGCCCGCCACAGATTCCTCAGTTCCTCTTCTGCGCCGATCTTTTCATCACAGAGTAGCAACTGCAAACTACATCCTCAGTTATTTCCTGTATGTACTCGAATCTCTGTCTTCCACTACAGTTTTTACCCCCGGCCGATATCTCTAATACCTTGGAAGCTATTACCTGACGTCTTAACAGATGTCCTCTCATCCTTTGCCTCCTTCTTGTCAGTGTTTTCTTCATGTTCCTTTCCTCGTCGATTCTTCGGAAAACCACCACATTCCGTACCTTAACAACCCACCTAATTTCGTTTGTAGCACCACATCTCAAATGCTTCGATTCCCTTGTGCTCCGCTTTTCCCACAGTCCGTGTTTCATTACTGTACAATGCTGTGCTCCATAAGCACATTCTCAAAAATATCTTCCTCAAATTATGGCCTATATTTGATGCTAGTAGACTTCTCTTGTCCAGGCGTGCCCTTTTCGCCAGAGCTATTTTGTTTTTTACGTCCTCCTTGCTACATACGCCATGGGGTGTTTTGCTACCTAGGTCGCAGAATTCTTCAACTGCATCTACTTTGTAATGACTATTTCTGACGTTAAGTTTTTGCTGTTTTCATTTCTGCTACTTTTCATTACTATCGTTTTTCTTCGATTTACTCTCAGTTCACATTCTGTAACTATTAGCCTGTTCATTCCATTCAACAAATCCCGTAATTCTGCTTCACCTTCACTGACGATAACAACGTCATCAGCGAATCTTATCGTTGATATCATTTCACCTTTACTTTTAATTCCACTCTTTACTCTTTCTTGTATTTCCAATATTGCTTCTTCGATGCCGAGATTGAGTAGTAGGGGCGAACACTACATTCGTTGTTTCTTTATTCGTGTCAGAGGTACACTAAAATGAACACATATACAATACATACAAAGAAAACTATACAGTATTCACCTAGAACTGCGCAACTTTGATAGCATTGGATGCTACAGACGTTAAGTCCTTCATGCTACAGCTGGTTCGGCATCTTTCTTTGCACTTGGTGAGTCGGGTAGCCGTAGCTGATCCTTCTAAGGGCTGTGAGGTTGTTACGAAACTCTTCCTGGACGTCAGTCTTGGCTTGGAAGGTTGATGTCCAAAGAGTGGATGTGAAGTTACTGTATTTGATTTATGCCTCTCGATGTTATCGGCGACCTCTTTTCTGATGTCACGTGGAGAAATCCCAGCGAGACATTGAACTTGGCCATGGAGGTTGGCCATTGGTAGCCTGTAACAATCCTACAGCTGTTACTTAAGGCTACATCAAGCTGCTTTACATGTACTGAATTGTACCACACTGGGCTAGCATACTCTCCTGCAGAACAGCGTAAGGCAAGAGCTGTTGTTCTTTATGTTTGTACACTCCTGGAAATGGAAAAAAGAACACATTGACACCGGTGTGTCAGACCCACCATACTTGCTCCGGACACTGCGAGAGAGCTGTACAAGCAATGATCACACGCACGGCACAGCGGACACACCAGGAACCGCGGTGTTGGCCGTCGAATGGCGCTAGCTGCGCAGCATTTGTGCACCGCCGCCGTCAGTGTCAGCCAGTTTGCCGTGGCATACGGAGCTCCATTGCAGTCTTTAACACTGGTAGCATGCCGCGACAGCATGGACGTGAACCGTATGTGCAGTTGACGGACTTTGAGCGAGTGTGTATAGTGGGCATGCGGGAGGCCGGGTGGACGTACCACCGAATTGCTCAACACGTGGGGCGTGAGGTCTCCACAGTACATCGATGTTGTCGCCAGTGGTCGGCGGAAGGTGCACGTGCCCGTCGACCTGGGACCGAACTGCAGCGACGCACGGATGCACGCCAAGACCGTAGGATCCTACGCAGTGCCGTAGGGGACCGCACCGCCACTTCCCAGCAAATTAGGGACACTGTTGCTCCTTGGGTATCGGCGAGGACCATTCGCAACCGTCTCCATGAAGCTGGGCTACGGTCCCGCACACCGTTAGGCCGTCTTCCGCTCACGCCCCAACATCATGCAGCCCGCCTCCAGTGGTGTCGCGACAGGCGTGAATGGAGGGACGAATGGAGACGTGTCGTCTTCAGCGATGAGAGTCGCTTCTGCCTTGGTGCCAATGATGGTCGTATGCGTGTTTGGCGCCGTGCAGGTGAGCGCCACAATCAGGACTGCATACGACCGAGGCACACAGGGCCAACACCCGGCATCATGGTGTGGGGAGCGATCTCCTACACTGGCCGTACACCACTGGTGATCGTCGAGGGGACACTGAATAGTGCACGGTACATCCAAACCGTCATCGAACCCATCGTTCTACCATTCCTAGACCGGCAAGGGAACTTGCTGTTCCAACAGGACAATGCACGTCCGCATGTATCCCGTGCCACCCAACGTGCTCTGGAAGGTGTAAGTCAACTACCCTGGCCAGCAAGATCTCGGGATCTGTCCCCCATTGAGCATGTTTGGGACTGGATGAAGCGTCGTCTCACGCGGTCTGCACGTCCAGCACGAACGCTGGTCCAACTGAGGCGCCAGGTGGAAATGGCATGGCAAGCCGTTCCACAGGACTACATCCAGCATCTCTACGATCGTCTCCATGGGAGAATAGCAGCCTGCATTGCTGCGAAAGGTGGATATACACTGTACTAGTGCCGACATTGTGCATGCTCTGTTGCCTGTGTCTATGTGCCTGTGGTTCTGTCAGTGTGATCATGTGATGTATCTGACCCCAGGAATGTGTCAATAAAGTTTCCCCTTCCTGGGACAATGAATTCACGGTGTTCTTATTTCAATTTCCAGGAGTGTATATGTGTAATCCAGTTCGATCCCGCCAGCTTCAGAAGAAGGCAGTTTTTGGAGGATACTTTCTGCTTCGGCTTCAATGTTCCTTGTAGGTCAGAGTACGGTCGAGAGTGACACCCAAATACCTGGGATGGGAACAATATTCTAGTGCAACTCCATTCCGGAATATTTCAAGTTTCCTGTCAGCTTGTTTGTTTTTCAGATGGAATGAAAACACTTGCGTTTTCTTAGGATTGGGTGCGAGTTGACTCTTTTCATAGTAAGTACCAAGCTGTTGTAGGCCGTGTGTAAGCATTATCTCTACATCTTCAAACCGATTGCCCTGGGCAGCAAGAGCAAGGTCATCAGCATATATGAAGCTTTTGCGTCCTTGAGGCTGTGGTTGATCGTTAGTGTACACATTAAAGAAAGTAGGTGACAGTACAATTCCTGCATAGGTACTTGGAATAGATTTTCCAGTACTAAACCGAGCATCAGCATTCTAGAAGTACAAGCAAATGATGTCATCTGTAGTACATAGGCCTTTCTACACATCCGTGTATTACATCTCTTTAATCTGAGCACTTCGTTCTTGGTCTTCCAGCCTTGTTTCCTCCTGGTTCTTCTACATACTGAACGTTACCCGTCTTTCTCTATATCTTACCCTCACTTTTCTCAGAATTTCGAACATCTTGCACCATTTTAACTTGTGAAACTCAATTTGCAGATCGACAATTCCCTTGAAAGTGACTTGATTTTTCTTCAGTCTTCCTTCCATTACCATCCGAAACGTCAGAACTACCTCTCTGGTGCCTCTATCTTTCCTAAAGCCAAACTGACAAGCGTCTAAAAATCGTTCAAATGGCTCTGAGCACTATGGGACTTAACTTCTGAGGTCATCAGTCCCCTAGAACTGAGAACTACTTAAACCTAACTAACCTTAAGGACATCACACACATCCATGCCCGAGGCAGGATTCGAACCTGCGACCGTAGCGGTCGTGCGGTTCCAGACCGAAGCGCCTAGAACCACTCGGCCACTCTGGCCGGCACAAGCGTCTAACAGATCCTCAATTTTCTTTTCCATTCTTCCGTATATTATTCTTGTCAGTAACATGGTTGATTTTGCGATAATTCTCGCACTTGTCGGCTCTTGCTATCTTCTGAATTGTGTGGATGATACTTTTCGAAACTCTGATTTTATATCACCAGTCTCATACGTTGTACACGCCAACGTGAACAGTCGTTTTGTTGACACTCCCCCAACGATTTTAGAAATTGCGGTGGAATGTTATGCATCCCTCGTGCGTTATTTGATCATAAGTCTTGCAAAGCTCTTTTAAATTCTAACACTGAATCCCCTATATCGTGTCTGTCGACTCCTGTTTCTTATTCCATCACGTCATGAGTCAAGTCATCTCCTTTATGGGGGTGTTCAGTGTACACTTTCCACCTACCCAGTCTCTCCTCTGCATGTAACAATAGAATGCCCACTGCATTCCTAACGTAACCGCTCTTGCTTGTAATTTCACAAGCGGTCGTTTTCACTTTTCTGTATTCTGAGCTAGTTCTTCCGACTACCATTTATTTTTCGATTTTTTTTCACTGGCCCATAACTTCTTTAACTAATCCCTGATGTCCTGGGAAGAAGTTGATGTCATAGCTAGTCCTATACGGGTTCCAACGTGGATAGAGCTGGGGATATAGGTGGACAGGTGACTACCCCAACGTAGCACCTACAGCTCAATGACACACGTGACGCGTGTGGTCGAGCATTGTCCTGTACAAAAGTGGTACCACGGTACTGTTACACGAGAGGTGACACATGGGGACGCAGGATGTACGTGAAGCACCGTTTTGCCGTCAGAGTTTTCTCATCCGTGACCGCACGTCATACCCGATGGCTTCCCGCAACATGTCGCAAAGAGTAGCACCTCTGTGCCTTCTCAAAACATGGGAAGAATAGCATCTCTCCCCATGTCGCCGCCACACTTGCGGGCGATGGTCATCTAGGGTAGTACAGAACCGTGATGAGTCGCTGAACACAGTGCAGCGCCATATAGTCCATGCTTCCCAGTCATGGCACCAATCATAACGCACCCAGTTTGTGTTGTGAACGGAAGCCTACGCATGGGGCGGTAATTCCTTAGTTCATCTGATGCTCGAATGGCAGCCCAGATGTGTAAGGGTTACAACAGCTTGATGCATAACATGGGAATCCTACCTTGTGATATTCGGATGTAGACGACCATAACTTTGATGACGAGTATGGCTGCCCTCAGATTCCCACGTGATCCAAAATAGGGCCGCTGTCATGTCAGAATGCCCCGCAAATCTAAGTACTGTACAACTCGACCAGTCAGCCGAGTGGAGATCCACAATGAGACCACTTACAAACCCTGTCAGTTGCTGATAGCGCTGTCTCACACTACTACGCGGCACGTCTGTGTCCTTCACAGTGATTATCCAACGTATGACGCAGTTCACGCACCTTATATACGCTACCAGGGCAGGTAACAACGGAAAACAGGAACAACGCAGATTCACTCTGCTGCCCGTTCTACCTGAAGCAGAGAATTGCCACTTTAATGATTAACGTAAGCGCCGGTAGTGTGTACATGTAAGAAATTACAGTGACGTCCGACCATGTCTTTTGAGGCTTCACTTTTTTTGTTTGCCAGTGTATTTACTTTGGCCGGCCGGGCTGGCCGAGCGGTTCTAGGCGCTACAGTCTGGAACCGTGGGTCTGCTACAGTCGCTGGTTCGAATCCTGCCTCGGGCATGGATGTGTGTGATGTCCTTAGGTTAGTTAGGTTTAAGTAGTTCTAAGTTCTAGGGGACTGATGACCTTATCAGTTAAGTCCCATAGTGCTCAGAGCCATTTGAACCATTTTGTATTTACTTTCTGGCCACAGGCAAATATCGATTTAGCTGGGACCCTTGCAATGACAGCGTCGGAACTTCTCCCTAGTCGTCTGAAGTATATCCCTTTATCTACTCTTTTCTTGATTTGTCACTTCATGAGATGACCTGAATTCCTTGACATCCGCTTTTACGTAAGCGGTGTTTATTTTTCCACTGACTTTTCCATATCGTCTTGTTCTAGGTATCAAATAAACTGATTACTTTTATATTTCGTTGTTTTCTTAAACCGTTATACAAACGCCGCCAATCACATTTATAATGCCACTCGATCGTTGAATTTTTCTCCTCATGTTTATTTTATTTCAAAAAATGGCTCTAAACACTATGGGACTTCACTTCTGAGGTCATCAGTCCCCTAGACTAATTAAACCTAACTAACCTAAAGACAGCACACACATCCATGCCCGAGGCAGGATTCGAATCTGCAACCGTAGCAGCAGCGCGGTTCCGGACTGAAGCGCCTAGAACCGCTTGGCCGCAGCGGCCGGCTTGACGTTTCCATATGACTTGTAAGAAGGAGAGTAAAACATTCAGATCGAAGCGTTGTGTTCGAAATTTCATTATACGGAGTTCTCATATTACTAGGTTAAGAAATTACCAGGTTGCGGAGTTCAATACCATCCGAATAACTGTGTGCACTAAATGTACTTCTAAAATCTGTGGTATCGGCACATATCCCTTTATGAAAGGAAATATAATTCCTTTAAAATTATTTGATGGTTGACACTTCAGCCATTATAGCTGGTTTCTTACAGTCAGAGTGCCCAACGTCATATTCGAACTGTTCGTCATTGGCAAACCGCCACAATAGGTCAGTTCATTTCAAATTCCTTTGTGTTTTTGGATTCCGAATCCTGAGTCTGGACCTTTTATTTCGTATTTCATTACTCATGATAACAATACAAAAAACAAAACACACACACACACACACACACACAGTAATGCTAACGAAATACACACGTTTCACAGACAGCATTAACCAAACACTGCTTGAGCCTTTCGCACAAGACGCGATCCAACGTCACATACACACTTATTATAATCAAAGAGATCGGCTTTCGTATTACAAAGCTTCGCACAACGTAGCACGAAGCAGAATTTTAGAAAACTACAGTTCGTCGTTGCAACTGGGTCACCAGAGTCATTAATATAACACCAAAAAAATGTTCAAATGTGTGTGAAATCTTACGGGACCTAACTGCTGAGGTCATCCGTCCCTAAGCCTACACACTACTTAACCTAAATTATCCTAAGGGCAAAGACACACATCCATGCCCGAGGGAGGACTCGAACCTCCGCCGGGACCAGCCGCACAATATAGCACTCACACACAGTAAATACATAAGTTTGAATCTCATAAAATGCACCGACTTTTTATATTTCTAAATCTAATCAAAAGACTGACTATTATCGTTGTTCAATTAATTAGTTTAAATGTAATTTTTTTATTTCTCTTGCTTTGCTGTGTCATTTTCATCATAGAGTTGACTTTTTTATTTGCTCTTATTTTTCTTCGTCAACCAGGATTGCTCATTGATTTGTAACGCGGCAGCTCGCGTAGCCCGTGTGATGATAGTTTCAGGTATTCATTTAATCATATGGCTAGTGCCCTCCGTCGGGCAGACCGTTCGCCGGGTGCCGGTCTTTCAATCTGACGCCACTTTGGCGACCTGCAGTCGATGAGGATGATAGAATGATGGTGAGGACAGCACAACACCCACTCCCAGGGCGGTCCCCGACCCAGCTGGGAACCGGACCCGGGCCCAGAGGATTGACAATCTGTCACGTTGACCATTCAGCTACCGGGGGCGGACATATAGTTTCAGGTAACCAATGATAACGATAAATTACAGCCTGGTTTCAGCGCCGAATCTGAAATTTGTCTGTCTCGAGTTTGCTCGTAGGGGATAGGTTTGATCGCCGTGTACAAAGCGGTTGTGATTTTAGTTCTGCCACAGATTGTTGAGGGCCGTTTTCTAGGATACATCGCACATCTCGAGGTTGTAGATAGGTTAGGCGTTAGGATATGAGTTTTAATTCAGGGGTACAAAACGCATCGCCTGGCGCAGTTCAGTCACGAGTCACTAAAAATCAGCTGGTGACAAGCACCTCCCGTTTCCGTCATAATCCGCATTTGTGAAACGACCCGCCGTGCTTGTGTGTCGGCTATGTAGTCCAGTCAAATAGCAGATATACCTTGCAAAAGGTGAGGTAGAAGGGTTTATTTTTTCAACTCATTCATATGGTTGGAAAGATCAGAAAAACGAGTTTTGCCAACAAAATTTCGCTTGGGAAAACTTTCTGCAGTCGAAAAACTTGGAAAATTTCGGCCTTTTTTCAGTTTTTTCAAAATATCTCAGTTTCATTTGCTTCTATCGCTTTGACGTCTACTTCCATTTTTAAAGAGCACAAAATTCTCTACAAATTTGATTCTTGCCATTTTTTCTACTCCCAATATCTAAGGCGTTACAGCCCCTCAAAAAATACCAATTTTTCAAATTTCGAGCAAAGTGGCAAGATACCTTATTTTTGAACACTATTTTTTCAGTTTCTGTTTGTGTAGTATAAATACATTACACATCATGTTATATGCTGGAATTTACCACCTCACTTTCAGGTATTCAATTTCTCTGTATGCAACATGAGGATTACTGGGCACCCAACTATTGTGATTCTTACATCACTACCTGAAGTTCACTATGGGCCACCTCAGCCCTGGTATATGTAAAACTATAAATATAAAAATACGTCGTTAAGAGACATAGACACACACACACACACACACACACACACACACACACACACATACATACACACGCACAGAAAATAAATTGTCTCAAGAAACTGAACTATTATTAGCTGCAATAGGCAACCTAATTAGGTAGGTAATTATTCTTGTGTATAAAAGTCACACAGTTGACATTAAAAATAAGTAGCTTTATTACAATTGAAATGCATTATCAGTTACTAAAAATGTTGACAGTTTTGGGTGTGTAATAGTTGTAATATCGCACTTTAGCGCTCTTGAGACAGATATGAGCATCACTTTAAACGTTTTGATGGGCCAGGTTCCTCAGTGTCACCAGAAATACCTTGAGTTACGGATTCAGGGTCTGTACATAGAGATGATCCCAGATTGACCTCTTCTTTAAACAGCGAGTCAGCCTCAGCAAGTTCGTTGAATTCGTCAGCGGTTTCCTCAATATCCTCCATAACATCTTCTTCACTGTCTTCATATAAAAATTTTGGCACGTTTTCACAGTTGACCCCAATACATTTCTTGCAAATTAAAGAAAATTTCAAGCCCGATTTCTGCAGGAGCACGCTCCGCCACAGTTCAGCTTGCATGAGCATGAAACAATGTCAAGAAGTGCTTCAGGTGCTGGGTCTTGGCTCATTATAACAGGTATTGGACCGTGGTCACTGTGATTCCAGCACCATTTCTCAGGAAGTTTCCAGTTTCCCATCCAACTTTGGACTTGTTGGTAAGTCCGCAACGAATGATGTTGTGCAGCACCTTGTGTAGGTGGCAACCGTGCAAGATTCACGTTGCTTTTTGTGGCAGACTTGGCGAATAGCTGGTACCACAAATGGTCTAATGTGTGGGAACTGCTGACACCTCCACTATACAATGCGATAGTAACCTGTTCACCTGCTGTTATTATTTCTTCACGGGTAGCATGTGGTTTATTGAACGTGTAAAGCGCTGAGGTTAGGTGTTCATTATTCGCAACAATATTGCAGCACTTAATTTTTCCTTGATCTACTTGTGTTGCAGGTCGGTAACCTCGTTTCTGTCCAGTAGCTGAAACACGGTGAAAGAACTTTCTGTAGCAATATCTGTGGTACCACCCATCTGCAGCAACCAAATCATTTACATTTTGAATCCGCTTTATCACTTGTTGAGCAAATTCATCACCACGTCGTTTAGCCTGTTCTAATACTGTCGATTGCACTTCCAATTTCATTACTTTGCAAACAAAATTTCGTTTGGCATATGGCAATCTTAACTGCTTGGTTAAAAAGTCATCAGAATTCCCTTTTGCACATAAGAAGCATTTCTCTTTGAAATTGAACTGACCTTTTTCCTGCGACCGACGTACCACGCCTGTTGGTTCCTGAGGATGTTGAAGGCTAGCTGCTGTCATGCTCTCATTAATGTACTTCTTGTAGCATGCTTCATGCACCATAACTTCACTGAGCGTTCTCAAAAATGGGTGTGGGCAGACTCCCTGCGTTTAGCACTACAGTCGATAAATGTGCTCAGTCCTTTCTTTTTCACATTGCGTCCATCACTCGCCACAGTTTCTTCAGAAATGAAACACAAGTTCATGTCAGACATACTCATTTTCAGCACCACAACATACACTGAATGGAAGCGACTCCAAACTGCAGGACCCTTATTGTTGTGTGCTAATAGCTGTCAGCGCTCTGTGAACAAGCACCAGAGATAATCGCCTTCCGCCTGCCAAAGAAGAAATACTCTTTTGTTCGCTAAAGAACAGTTCCTACATACTTTTTCTTATAACTGATCATTAACGTCAATCAACTGTAGAAAATGTACGGCACCTGCATGCAATCGTATTACATATTGTAACACAAATAAACTTCACGCAATCCGACGTGAATGTGTTTGTAGTCATTGAATATGATACTGTTTGTCCTGGCCCTGCAGCAGAGTGAGATGGTAAATTCCAAAGAATAACATGATGAGTAATATGTTTATACTACACAAATAGAAACTGAAATAAGTGTTCAAAAATAAGGTATCTTGCCACTATGCTCGAAATTTGAAAAATTGGTATTTTTTGAGGCGCTGTAGTGCCTTAGATATTGGGAGTAGAAAAAAATGGTAAAAATCAAATTTGTAGAGAATTTTGTGCTCTTTAAAAAAGAAAATAGACTTCAAAGCGATAGGAACAAATGAATCTGAGATATTTTGAAAAACTGAAAAAAGGCCGAAATTTTCGAAGTTTTTTGACTGCAGAAAGTTTTCCCAAGAGAAATTTTGTTGGCAAAACTTGGTTTTCTAACCTTTCAAACAATATGAGCGAGTTAAAAAAATAAAATCCTCTACCCCACCTTTTGCAAGGTACAGGCTTTTTTTCTGACAGTTTCACTGGACTAATAACCGAGCAGTAGCCGTCTGCCGATGTGGCAACACTGTAGCGGCAAGTGACAGACGTCAACAGTCGAGTAATTTTAATCGGACTACAGTTCCATTTGACGTAGTGTGCATTCTTATCAACTACTGACACATACGGTTATATATCTGTTTGTTTCTATAAACATTTAGCAGGCTCCGATGTCATATGACATTGTGCAACATATTAACTGAACATCTAAGGTGAATGGAAACGATGGCGATATGAATTAAAGACTTCCCTGACATTTTGAAACCGGCACCAACTGAAATCGCTCCAGATCATAAATTCCGCTGCTACAGAATACAAGCCAAGTGTATTAACTGCCAAAGTACCTGGCTCATTCTGCAGATAGATTTATGGCTATCTGATGTTCAGCTGTCAAGCATTTTCAGTAGTATTTCTTACTTTGCTGTGTCATTTTCATCATAGTGTTGACTTATTTATTTGCTCTTATTTTTCTTCCTATTATTCACTACTAGTTAATTTAGACCATCCACTTGCGTGTTGTTCAAATCATGCTTAGTTACTTAGTTAATAGTAATATTCAAACCTTCTAATTTTAATCATTTAAGCCTTCAGAGTATCAATGTAGTTTCTTTGGTAAGCGCCTCAACTCGCGACATACATTAATGCGTAAGAATAATGCGTACGTTAACGGAAATCTTGTACACATTGCAGTACTGAATTCCGAACGCGATGATGTTTCTCCATCGGATGGACCAGGGTGTTGCTTCGGTTTCCATGGAGCCTGCACCGCGTTCAGCTCTCAACAGCGGCGAACGGGAGAGGCGAAGCCAATGCGCAGCCAACCATACGTTACCTTCTGTTCCCTTTTTCCCCGCAGCCAGACGCACAAAGAGCCGTAAATCGATGCTTGCAGAGGCTGTGGAGTGCGTTACAAAACCCTGCACCCCCTGCACCCTACACATTTGTTTCTGACTGTCAAATTAATCACAAGTGCAGCCTCATTAATGTAAAGGTTCTGTTGATTAAAATGCGAAATGAATTGAAACGGAAAGTAATGAAAAATGTATTTCCAGTAGAAACATTATACCGAGTGATCCAGGAGTTATTCCGATACTGCAGTTTGCCAGCCTCAGTTTTTTTAAATTTTGTTTTCTTTGTTTTGTTTTTAACGCTTTTGTTCTTCGTGGTGAAAATACTTTGTGGACTAGGATGTATTATTTTTTTGTGTATGTATGTTAAAAGAGGCAAACGAATAATTCGCTAAAAGCGATGACAATGGTTCTCAAACCCGTTTTCATAGGATGTTTATTCTGCAAATAAAACTAATTGATTGCAGCTCGCTTTACAGTTCTAATGCATCCATGCAGCAAAGCGCATCTAGAAATATAGATAAAGAGTGTAGCTTTTATTTTATTTTTGCACGATGAGGAGCCGGTGAACAAACGACAAGCTGTTTATCTTCGAGACGAACAATTATGCTCAGAGACAAAACTTAATGTGTGCTTACTGCTGTTTAATATTATCTTATGTGTTATTAAATCGTCAGACGAGTCAACCTATGCACACACTTTAATACTTGATACACCAAATAGCACAGAACACTGCAGTATTTCTCAGTAAAGTGAAATACATTATCTACGGCACTGAAACCGCTGCGTGAGGAGAACCGAACTCTGAGACAAAGTGTTTTATTTTATTGTTATCATTTCATCTTTTCGTATCTATCTGATATATAGTAGAAATCGTCAAAGAAAAGGCAAAAAAGAAAAAAAAACCATTAAACTAGAATAACATATGCCTAAAAATAAAATAAAAATGAAGGTGTTAATGGCATGTATATTGACCACAGTCTCTGTACCTGTACTGTGAAAACATCAGCTCATTAGAAATAACTGTTTACATTGTTCTGCGCTGGAATGATCATGTGATGGAATGGAATAATCGTAGCACGTACAACTCAAGCAGTAAAGTAGCATGGTTGTACCGGTTAGCAACGTAGAAGTGCTACGTGCCTTAGCTTACAGCAGGTATACTAATTCAGACATCGCAATAAGTAACCTCCAGCCCGTATTAAATGTTTTCACTCGCGATAGTGGCCGAGCCGTTCTAGACACTTCAGTCCGGAACTGCACGACTGCTACGGTCGCAGGTTCGAATCCTGCCTCGGGCATGGACGTGTGTGATGTCATTAGGTCAGTTAGGTTTAAGCACTTCTAAGTCCTAGGGGACAGATGTTAAGTCCCATAGTGCTCAGAGCCATTTGAACCAGACACTCGCAATAATGTCCCCTGTGTTTAGCTCAAATGTTCATGGTGAAGCCTTCTCGTGCTAAAAGTCGCTCGGCATGACAAATTTGTGTAATTACACGATCTCTTTCCGTATGTAGCAGTTACCATCCATTCATTACCCAAGTTGTAATAATTAGGTTCAAATGGTTCAAATGGCTCTGAGCACTATGGGACTTAACTTCTGACGTCATCAGTCCCCTAGAACTTAGAACTACTTAAACCTAACTAACCTAAGGACATCACACACATCCATGCCCGAGGCAGGATTCGAACCTGCGACCGTAGCGGTCGTGCGGTTCCAGACTGAAGCGCCTCGAACCGCTCGGCCACACCGGCCGGCGTAATAATTAGGAAGGAATATTATTGATATTAATAAATATTATTATTAATAAAAAATGAAATGGACTGCTGAAATTCGTTCTGTCGCCGTGTTCTTGTAGGATCAGAGTTTATTTAGCAAATCATTTCCTCAACGATTTTGTGCAAGTTTATCAAACTTTAAATAACTCTTTCAGGTAAATGGCAGACCATAAATAAAATACCAAATTACCGTACCCCCAGTATCCCCTTATTATTCCACTCTAAGATGGTACACAGGGAACGTTACATGTAGGCTTAAGATGTACGTATAAAATAGTTTGACCTAAGAGAAATCCCGGATCTTACTTGTAATGTCTACCGTATGCGGCCTCTGCTGAAAGTGAACGATCATTTCTTTAGGCTCTTGCACCACTGCACAAACGTCTGAGGAATTTCTCATCTCCATCATCAGAAGCTCCACAACCTTCCTTTTCGTATCCCTGTAGTGCAATAATAGCTGTTTCACACATGCTGAACTGTTATTGAGAAACAGCTACTGTTTATATTATAAAAGACAACGTGACAGTCATTGTTATTTCCTTCACAACGTGTTTAGAGGCTTACGCTCGCTAGCTTCAAGTACATCGCATCCGTACTCTCCAAATCTCTGTCCTTTCAACAATTTTCAGTGTATTCTACTCTATATTTTACTGCTGCTACTAGCTGGCTGGATAATGAATTAGAGTTTTTGAATTTTATGACTTAACTGTGTAGTCATAAGTGGGAGTTAATGAAACGCTTTTACAGCCAGTTGTCGAACAGGCACCTCAAACAAATCCGAAACAAACTTTCTAGGAAATTTAATAGTAAATGTTCTTAGTTGTATTTTCTTGTCAGTGGAAAATTTACTTTTTCCTTCTGCTTCGATGGCCGTCTAGAATACAGCCGTCATAGAAGTTACTAATTGTTGACCGAGTCGCCTAATGAAGAAAATTCTGTTTCGACGTGGTAAGATGAACCGTTTGTCAAATAAATAGACACTGTGTCTCACTTCACTTTTATATTAATTCAGAACACAATCCGGATCAGAAAACCGTTACAACAGGATAAAAATGTTTACGTTCTCTCGTTATCGAGACACACTACAGACTCCTCTCTTTCTGTCGACTTAAAAAAGGAAGCGATGCGCTGCAGCAGAGATGCTGTTAGATGAAAGAGATGTACTGTCTCTTTTTATTATCTTTCGTATACCTCTTTTAAATATTTAGCAAGTGCCATTACACCAATTAATTAATTTCTGTACCACATCAGCCAACAACCCAATTAGCAGACTCAAACACAGGACCATTCGGGTGACATCAACATCTATATCACACTCTGCAAGCCACCCAAAGGTGTGTGGCGGAGGGTACTTCTCGCATCACTAGCTGAGCCCTCCAACTCCATTCCACTCGAGGATAACGCGTGGGAAGAATGAATGTCAGTAAGCCTTTGTATAAGCTTAATTTCTCTAACTTTCTCACTGTGGTAATTTCGTGAGTTCTATGTGGGAGGAAGTAATAAATGTTGTCTGACTCTTCCCGGTAAGTACTCTCACGAAATTTCAATAGTGAACATCGCACCACGCCTCTCCTGTAACGTCTGGCAATGGAGTTTGTTGAGCATTTTCGTAACGCTCTTGCGCCGACTAAACGATCCCGTGACGAAACGCGCAGCTCTTCGTTGGACCTTTTCTATCTTCTATCAGTCGTACCTGGTAAGGGCCCCAGACTGACGAAGAATACTGAAGAATCTGTCTAACAAGCGCCTTATAAGCCACTTGCTCCGTGGATGAGTTACATTTCCTTAAGATTCTTCTTTTGAATCACAGTCTGGTATCTGCTTTTCCTACTATTTTTTGTGTAGTCATTCCACTTATGGTCTCTCTGGATAGTTACTCCTAGTGTTTTACGGTGGATACTGTTTTCATCACTTTCTCCTCAACAGTGTAGTTGTACAGAAGTGGCTTTCTTTTCCTCTGTATGCGCAGTGTGTTACATTTATTGCCGTTCAGGGTCAACTGCCAGAGCCTGCACCATTAATTAATCCGGTGCAGGTCATTTTTCAATTTGATGCTGTCTTCTGGCTTTGCTACTTTCTTATAGACAACTGCATCATCTGCGAATTGTCTTAAATAGCACCCGACACTTTATAATAGACCATTTATGTGCATCGTGAACAGCAACGGTCCTGTCATACTTTCTTGAGGTGGTTGGGAAATTACCTTTACATCTGTTGATTTTGTTTCGTTACGAGCGACGCGCTGATTTCTATCTGCAAGGACCTCTTGAATGCAGTCGCATATCTGGTCCGATACACGATAAGTTCGTTTCTTTTTTCAGTAAACGGCAGTGCGTGATGGTTTTATCTGTCTTCCTGAAGTCAAGGAACACGACACAAACCACAGCGCCGTTTCCTACAGTGCAACGGATCTCTGGAGGAACAGACTAAGCTGAGTTTCGCAAGACCTGTTTGCGGAATCCATGTTGATTTTTGTAGAAGCGATTTTCGTTCTCCAAGAGCGTCATAATTCTTGAACATAAAACATGTTATACAATTCTACAGCAGAGTGATGTCAACGATGTAGATCTATAATTGTGTGAATCTGTCCTGCGGCTCTTCTTGAAAACCAGAATGACTTGTCCTTTTTCCAGTCGCTAGATACACTTCCTTGCTCCATCGATCTTCGATAAAATACTGCTAGAAGTGGAACAAGTACTTCTACATAATATTTGCAGAATCGTATAGGTGTCTCATCTGGTCCTGATGCCTTTCCACTATTAAACGATTGTAGTTTCTTTTCTGTTCCGCCATCGGCTGTCTCAATATCTACCAATTCGACGTTCGTATGATGACTGAAAGGAGGTACCGTGTTACGATCTTCCGCAATGAAACAATTTCAGAAGCCCGAAATCAGTATATTGGCTTCCTCAGTGTTATCTTTCGTTTTGGTGCCAGAATTGTCTCTAGGCGAATGAATAGACGATTTCGAACCGCTTACTGGTTATACATAGTATTAAAGCCTCTAGGGTGTCTGCTCAGATCGGTTGGCGAAGTATTACTTTCGAAGTCTTAGAACGCTTCTCTCATTGCCCTTTTTACGCTCATTTTCACTTCGTTCAGCTTTTGTTTCGCAGTTAGTTTTTGACTTCTCTTCATTTTCGGAGCAGTCTTCGAACACAGCTATCAAACCTTGGTGTGCCTTTCCTATACCTTGAGCCCTCCTCGGAATGTACTTGTCTAAGGAATATAACTGACGTCCAAGTTACGTACAACGCAATATCAAGCAACCGTGACCCCCGAAAATAGAGTAGGCGGTACGAGCGTTAACCAAATAGTGATGATGTGCTACACCGAGACTTTGACACCAGAGAAAATTCTACGTGCACTCGAGACTCCTCACTGCATCTTGCCGGCCTTAGTTTCCCTACAGTCCCCAAGGTTCAGCACTGAAGTGGAAGCGTGAACGGGACACGGACAGCATCTGTCTGACAAAAGAGAGACGCCTGCAAAGAAAGACGAGGCGCTCCGGCAGAAATAACATGTCGCATACCTCGCCCCGCGCCTACCCTTATACGGCGTCGGAACGCGGTCCATTTTGCACAGGCATTCGGCGCGTGCTCACCGACAGAGACGTACGAAGCTCTGCCGTCCGGAAAAACCGCTAATAACAGAGGTTTTTGCCGGCAGGATGAAAGGAATGTGACGTGAGGCAGCAACATCTCATAAAACAGCAGATGGCCGACACATTTTCTACGCATATTCATTTCGTGCAAATGGCGATTGTGTGAAGGCTAGGGGGAGACCTGTGCGATGAGTTTATTATGCGAAAGACGAATGGGAAATCGGACAGTTCGAGATTATAAAACACAGACTGCATTCATATTCCTGTTCCTTGTTTTTCCCGAGCACCATTTCTTCGCTTCTTGTGTGTATGTGATTGCACTACTTGCAAAATACGGCTCTTCTTTGAATAGTTCTGGCATGTTAAAACTTTGTGGAGGAGAGGGACTCCTGGGTCGATTCCCGATCGGGCCCATAGCTTTAATCTGCCAGGAAGTTTCAAATCCGCACACGCTTCGCTGAAGAATGAAAATACAATCACCATTCTTTTTTTTTCTTGCATTTATCTCAGATTAACTCTTCGTTGGCGAACTTATTTTCATTTTAAACGAGTTTCCAGAACGTAGTTTTCAACTCTGCAGCGTAATGTGTGCTGATATGAAATTTCCTGGCAGATTAAAAGTGTGCCGGACCGATACTCGAACTCGGGACCTTTGTCTTTTGCGGGAGGGTGCTCTACCGACTGAGCTACCGAAGCACGACTCAAAACCCGTCCTCACAGCTTTACGGCCGCCAGTACCTTGTCTCCTACAACTTCAGAAGTTTTCCTGCGAAGGTTTCAAGTGAGAATGTCGGTCCGGCACACCAGTTTTAATGTTCTAGGAAGTTAGGAGTCATCCGTTGTTATCTTCGCAGTCTTCCAATTTCGCATGAGGTGTGTCAAACGGTGAAACCCGTGAAACGAACCACGATCCTCCTCGGTACTAAACTTCAGTGGTGGAAGTTCAGCGATGAGTGTGGCGACTAGAGTACTAGTCCCATAGCTTTGTGGGACAATCTCTGTAAAGAAATATTGGTGCGTGAATGCAGGCGTGTACGCCTGCTTAGCTGGGTGGTAACGTGCTTGCTTGCCATGCACTGGGTCCGGGTTCGATTCCCGGCCGGGTTCGAGATTTTCTCCGCTCGTGGACTGGGTGTTGTGTTGTCCTCAGCGTCATTTCATTCTCATCATCGGCCGCAAGTCGCCCAATGTGGCGCCGAATGAAATAAGACATGTTCTTGGCGACCTGATCCTGAATGGGACCTCCCGGCCAACGCTGTCATACGATCATTTCATTTCAGTGCAGGGGTGGACCACGTATGGACCACTAGACACACTCCAGGCATGAGCCACGGATTAAACAGTTAAGATCGTGCCCCACAGGAGCATGTACATATAAATCGCGTATTCCCCTATCGGTAGACAGTCCATCAGCGCACGTGATGATAGTAATGAATTGTTTGTCCATCTTAGTTAACCGTTTAAAATAGATGCACTGGTCGCAGTGGTGCCTTAGAGATGATTTAGAACTAAAACCAGGGGAGGCTGTGATTCTCGACCATCGACGTGTGTCATGATAGTGAAGCAGTAGGGTCATCAGTGTCGATGCGAAATTTAACGTACAAACAACGGAATTTACCAGCGCCGTGGAACAGGTTGCTTTTGCACTTACACGGGAAGCTACGGAGGGAATACGACGTAAAACACCCTATAGACATACCAGAGCTGTTCCACCAACGCCATATGTCTCCAAGGAGGAGAGGAAACGCTTAAGCGCATCAGAAAAGACTCTGAGACTGAAATCATTCCAGCAGACAAAGGAAATTCTACAGTGCTGCTACTGCATCAAGTATACAAACAAAAAATCTACGGCCTATTAGAGGACGACACCTGCAAGAGGGCAAAAGACTATCATACCGGCCGAGTGAAGAGGAAAACGATCGAGCTTCTCCAACGCGCTTTCCAAGACAAGAAGACGGTAAAGAGATTTCGCTCACATGCAACCGCGCCACCAAAGCTTTACAGATTACGTAAACTCAACAAGGAAAGAATGCCTCTCTGCTCCGTTATCAGCAACATAGGTGCACCAACATATGAATTAGCAAAACGTCTGACAGCTATGCTCAGCCCCTCTGTTGGCAGCTGCCAGCACTGCATACAGAAATGGCGCACATTTCATGCACTAGCTTCATAATTGCCAGCTGGTACCATAACTGAGTAACGTTGTGTCCCGCTTTACAAGTTTACCTGTAACAGATCCCTAAGCGTCATAGAAAAATGTTTGGTCCAGAGCTAACGAAACTATTGGAATACTTTCTTATGTGATCTATTTTCTATCTGACGGAAATTGCTAAGAATAATATGATGGAAAGGGGGTAGACTGCCCACTGCCACCAGTGATACTCAATATGTTTATGCATCCAATCGAAGAAGAAGTCCTGGAGGCAGGAATCTACAAGCCGTCATGCTTTTTCCGATATGTCGATGATACATTCATAAGCTGACAGCATGGACGGCATGACTTACAAGACTTCCTGCAATACCTGAATTCGCTGCAGTAAAACTTCAAACTTACGACAGACGTAGAAGAAAATGATCAACTTCCATTTCTAGATACGCTTTTCAAGTGTAGCCTAGATGGCACACTAGAACACAGCATCTAAGCGAGGAGACATAAGCACACTAGTGCACAGGGCACTCCCAGATCTCGGACCAATACAGTCTAACAGCCGAATTACAGCACCTACTGTGTTCTGTACGAACGGTTACAGCAATCGCTAGATACAACGTGCCATGACACAAAAGAGGCGGAGGCTACAGTCGTTGAGGACGAAGAGAAACCTGTTACTAGGGCCGTTATCCCACACGTGGGGAACACGTTAGCAAAAACCAGAAGAATACTCCTGCTGCTTTATGTCAAGTGTGTGTTCCACCTACCAGCCAAGACAACAGCGTTGTTGGGATCAGACAAAGACGACCTGATGCTCCAGAAACCTGAAATTTACCGCATTCCCAACCAGAATGGGAAAATGTAGGTAGGCTAGACTATCTGGACGGTACAGGAGAGACGCACTGAGCATAAACGCTAAACAGACAACGAACAGCCGACAAAGCTAGCTGTGACCGAGCAATGCGTCTCCCACCGACATGTCATGAATTACGACGGCACCAACTTGTTGCAACAGACAAACACCTTCTGGGATTACATTCTAAAAGAGGCTGCGCGAGGGACTTATTAACGAAGACAGATGTTTTCGACTAAGCAAGGCCCGGGACACAGCAGAACGACAATCTAGGTGAGAACCACTCACGTCATGGAAACTGGCCGCGCCGGTAAACACCCGTGTCCGGCGGTGGCGGCAACGGGACTGGAGAAGAGCGTCGAGACTCGCAACGAGCTTCCCTCGCCATCGCGACAGGTCCGCGATCGCGATCGGTTGCCTAAGGGCCGCTGGCGGGAAGGGGGAGTGGCAGGGGATAATGAGCTGTATCGGAGCCCTCAGTAGACGTCCACCAGTCGTCAGCAACGCCTGAAGATGGCAAAAAGTCGGTTTGACGAAATACCGCGCATTCTAGACGACGCCACTCAGCTGAATAGCCCAGAAACACACAGGTGTTCATAAATGTTTACTCCGATTCCAAGATTAAATATTAATTACATTTAAGATGATAACATCTGTTTCTTGTTAGAGATATATTAGGGAACCCATGAAGTTTCTGTACAATAGTGTCTCATTCAACACTTTTGCCATAGGGAGTTCTGTTTTTTGTGGTTTTAGGGCGTAAAACTGTGACGGTCTTAAGCGCCCATTCTGTGGTTTAGTGAAGGGTAAAAAACGGAAATTTAAATCAGCAGCAATGGGAGCGGATCTCAAGAAGGAGGTAAACTAAAAACGGAAGGAAATTTTAGAAAATTGCTATTGAAGTGGAGTTGTTTTACCGAAAAGTGCTTCAAATGACCGATGTCATCTCACTAAACCTTATAAACTCAAGGAGCGATCGCCTGAGCGCTTGTCATCTGCTAAAACGGAATATATATCAGGCGACAGCTGTAGACGGACGTGTAGCGGATTAAAATAGGGGCACTGAAGTAAAAGGTGTCTCACAGTCCACGGTTGAGAGCTGTGGGGACAAAGCGGGGGAGGATCGTCACTTAAAAGATGTCGATGGCTAAAAAGACAGTGCCCTATCCGGAGTCTAGTTAAAATTACCTCCTCCCGACAACGAGGCCGGGACGAAGAGGTCCAAGCACAGTGAAGAGGTTTTATGTACCGTAATGTGTGTGACATGAAAGAGCAACACGACGACATAAAACACTCTCAGATCGGCAAAGGGAACCATGCGAAATGCGGGCCTAGGAAGAGAGACAGCGGCCTTTGCCGCTATATCGGCTGCCTCGTTTCCGTGGATATCAACATGCCCTGGGATCCATATGAATGCCACAGAGATGCCCCCCCCCCCTCCCAAAGTGGACCATGTGGAGGCAGTCCCGAATCCCGTGGACCAGAGGGTGGACAGGTTAAAGGGCGTGGAGGTTGAAAAGAGAGCTGAGTGAATCAGAGTATAGAATATACTGTATCCGCTTATGGCGACGGATGTATTGGACAGCCTGGAGGACAGCGTAAAGTTCCGCAGTAAAAACCAAACTCTGCTCGGAAAGCCGAAAACTAATAGGCGTGTCGCCAACAATATAGCCTCTCCCAACACCAAAGGTGGTCTTGAGCCGTCAATGTAAATAAATGTGGCAACCTCTGTTTGTGTGCAAATGCCCAAAGATAAACTATAGGGTGGGTACTATCCTTGGGAAGCTGAAAAAGGTCACGGAGAAGGCAGGTCCAGGGGCCAAGCCAAGGTGGCGCCATACCCCATTTGCCAAGAAAGTTTTAGGCAACTGGAAGGAAAGCGAATGTAGCAATTGATAGAAGCAGACTCCCGGTGGTAGTAGAGAGGAAGGGCGGCCTGCATGCCCTAATTCCAACGAGGCGCTGAATAAAAGTCATGGGGTGGATGAGCAGGCATGGAAGACAGATGACTAGCGTAACGACTCAGGACAGCTCGCCGACTGGACAGCGGCGGTTCAGCAGTCTCAGCGTAAAGGCTCTCCACGGAGCTGGTGTAAAAAGCTCCAGACGATATACACAGTCCACGGTGGTAGACAGAGTCTAGGCGCCGAAGAATAGACGGATATGCAGAGGAGAAAACTATGCTTCCAGAGTCCAATTTAAAGCACACTAAGGCGCGATATAGGCAGAGGAGAACCACTCGATCCAATCCCCAGGAGGTACCACTCAGAACATGGAGGGTGTTGAGGGATCACAGACAGTGAGCCGAAAGATACGAAACGTAAAAAGACCAGCACAGTTTCTGTGAAACATATGTCCCAAGCATTTAGCGACGTCCGCGAACGGAAGGTTAACAGGGCCTAGATGAAGGAAAGGCGGATAAAACTCCATACGACGCCAAAAATTTATACAGACAGTCTTACTGGGAGAAGATCGGAAAACGGTTTCGATACTCCATGAGCAGAGGCGATCGAGACATCCCTGTCGCCTGTAGGCGCCGTTCAAGAAGGCTGGTCCGTTGAGAGCTGCAGTAGATTGCCAAATCGTCGACAGAGAGGGAGCTCGAGATGTAGGGAATGGGACAATCCATAATCGGATATATGGCGATAACAAACACTACAACAGTTTGGAGAAAGTACAGGATAGAGTAGTGCTCATCCACACCTTAAAAGCGCGCCCTGTCATAAATTCACGGACGAAAATGGATAGTCGACCGTGAAAGCCCCAAGAGAACAGTGTGCGGAGGATGGCTTCCTCTAACAGGTATCGTATGTCCTCTCCAGGTCAAAAAATATTGCTGCCGTTTCGGGTTTCCTGAGAAAATTGTTCATGATATAAGAAGAGAGAGCAACAAGATGGTCACCTGCGGAACGATGCTTTCGGAAATCGCATTGGGCAGGTGTTAAAATGTTTCGGAACTCCAGCCACCAGCCTGAACGGCAATTTACTATACGCTCCAAAACTTTACATACACTACTCGTAGAAGACATTGGGCGACAGCTAGAGGAGAGGCGTTTGTTCTTTCCTGGTTTCGGAACAGGAATCTTCTGGGAAAGGTACTGTCGGTCCAAATTCGACTATAAAGACGAAGGAAGTAACGCAGACTACGGTATGACGTATGCAGCAACATTTGGACGTGGATGCCATCCGGTCCTGGGGCGGAAGAGAGAGAGAAAGAGAGTGCGTGTTGGAGTTCCTGCATAGGAAACACGGTGTTACAGCTTTCGCGATTTTGAGAGGAGAATGCAAGAGGTCGCACTTCCGCTGCTCGTTTCTTCGGGAGAAAGGCTGGTGGGTAATCTGAAGAGCTCGAAATCTCAGCAAAGTGTTGACCGAATGAGTTAGAAATTGCGACTGGGTCCACTAAGGCATCTTTGGCGACAGTTAGCCCAGAGATCATGGAGAAACTAGACGCGCCGGATGACCGTCGAATTCGACTCCAAACTACAGATGAGGGAGTGAAGGTGTTAAATAAGCTGGTAAAGAAGTCCAAGTTTGCCTTCTTGCTATCGCGTGTGATTCAACGGCATCGCGCACGTAACTGCTCATAGCGGATACAGTTGGCCAACGCAAGATCATCGCGGAAAAAGCGAAGAGCACGTCTCCGCTCACGTACTGCGTTGCGGCATACCTCATTCCACCAAATACAAGAAACTGGGGGGGGGGGGGGGGGGCGCCGGAGTAAATGGGAGGTACGAGGTATTGAACGTTCCACGGCTGTAAGAATAACTTTCGTAATTTACGGTCATCGAATGTTGCTAGAAAGGAGAAAAGTGTCTAATCGGCTTTGGAAAACGTCCAGCGTTTTGGGCACATAGATGGCAGTTGTGGCTGTAATCGAAGGACACAGGGAAAATGGCCACTCGAGTGTGTATCAGAAGAAAGAGCATACCATTCAAAGCGCCGATCTAGCCGAGCTAGCTGAACAGTACCTACCGAAAGGTCAAAATGGGAGTAGGTTGACGTGGAGGCAGACAAAAATATAGATTCCCTAGTGTTGGGGCAAACAGCATCTGCTTGGTGGAAGAGGTCAATCAACAGGGAGCCTCTCGGACGTGGACACGGAGATCCCCAAAATGGATGATGGGCGTCGAAATCCCGAACCAGGAAATAGGAGGGAGGGAGCTGACCAGGGAGATGTGGACGATGGGTTGCTTATAGTACAAAGAGAGGAGGTGTATCCATAAAGAGAAAGACGTATAGCGACAGCTTGGAAGGAATTATGTAAGGGGATTGTGTGATAATGGATAGTATGCCGGAGCACCATCACCAGAGGGGAGATCAAACTGGACTCATTGGAAATGAGGTAAGACAAAGCCATCATGGGGATGTAGCTTTGTTTCCTGAAGACAGAAGATGCCCGGGGAGTAGGATCGTAAGAGGATGGACAATTCATCGCGATTGGAGCGAATTCCGCGGATATTCCAATGGATAATTGACATAGGGTAGACAGAAAAGGGAAAAATCTCACCACGGTTGCCATCAACGGCTGCTGAGAGCCGGTGGCTGATGGCATCGAACGACATTCAGCCAGAGGCAGAAGATCCTGATCCGTAGGTTGGTCAGGAGCAGCTCCTGCCGCCAGTGGTCGGCTAGTTGATCGGCCGCTAGCGGTGCGTCTTGGTGGCGGAAGTTTCAGGTTCGCACCCAGCCGTGGGAGATACTATGTTGCAACATATTCTGGATACGCTTGAACTGTTTCTGTCGTAATTCTATCAGAGCATATGAAACGGCTAGATGCAATTACGCGGTGCCTTAGCTAGTAATACGATGTCCTAGCCACTAAGCGACAAGCTAGGTGCACTACAGTTGCCATTATGCTTGTGAGGTGATAGTATTGCGACTAGAATTTTCTTAAGTAAGGGGCAGTTTCCTAAAGTTTAAAACCTAAGGGATATGCAATTTTATAGCCTTCTGACGGAAAGTTTTTCCTGTGAGAAAATTTACCTGTGTCGACACATGTACTTGGCTTTGAGAGTGCTGTGAATTTCCAGTAAGAGAAGTTGCACTCAGATATTATCTCAGTGTAACATAGCTGTGAGCGCCGAGACTAGCTAGAGGGAACTTACCATTGCGAGCAAAGTGCTTTCCATGTAGGAAAGGATATCAAAAAGTTGCCTGCTGGATTTTGACTGGAAACAGGGACGTTGAGCAAGCGACGGATTAGCGCTGCTTGCTGCACTGAGCTGCGGCAGGAACTAATTTAGCTGTCAACGGCGCAGGTATGTGTGGAAACCCACACAGACACATACTGGAGACTTACACAGCACAGCTAAACTTGAGATTCCAAGTTACCGAAAGTGAGGTGGAAATTCCGCCCACGCATAGAGACAAACTACAACGAAACCACACCACTGCGTGACGGGCCCAGGCGAGGCGTAAAGCTTTGCGTCGTCCAGTTATCAAGAGTACACAAATTGGTCTTCGGCTCCGAAAGCCCATATCGATGATGTTTCGTTGAATGGTTCGCATGCTGACACTTGTTGATGGCCGTGCGGGATTAGCCGAGCGGTCTTGGGCACTGCAGTCACGGACTGTGCGGCTGGTCCCGGCGGAGGTTCGAGACCTCCCTCGGGCATGGATGTGTGTGTGTTTGTCGTTAGCAGTTAAGTCCCATAAGATATCACACACCTTTGAAACTTTGTACTTGTTGATGGTCCAGCATTGAAATCTGCAGCAATCTGCGGAAGGGTTGCTCTTTTGTCACGTTGAACGATTCCCTTCAGTCGTCGCTGGTCCCATTCTTGCAGGATATTTTCCGGCCACGGCGATGTCGAAGTTCCGATGTTTTACCGGATTCCTGATACTCACGGTACACTCGTAACATGGTCGTATGGGAAGATCGCCACTTCATTGCTGCCTGGGAGATGCTGTGTCCCACTGCTCGCTGGCCGACTATAACACCATACTCAAACTCATTTAAATCTTGATAACTTGCCACTGTAGAAGCAGTAACCGATCTTACAACTGCGCCAGACACATGTTGTCTTATATGGGCGTTGCCGACCGCAGCTCCATATTCAGCCTGTTTACATATCTTTGTATTTGAATACGCATGCCTATACCATTTTGTTTTACGCTTCAGTGTAGGAAACATCGCTCGGGCGAAACTCAACTTGCCCTTTCCTCACACCATGTACCGCGAACTGTGTATGAAGGGCAACAGGCAGATTCCATATTTCTAGATTTTCGGAAACCATTTGACAAGGTGCTTCACTGCAGACTGTTAAACTCAGGTACGAGCACATAGAACAGGTTGCCAGTGGCTCGAAGACCTCATAAGTAATAGAAACCAACGCGTTGTCCACATCGGCGATTGTTCATCAGAGACAAGAGTAACGTCAGGAGCCAGGGAAGTGCGATACGACTGCTATTACATAAATGATCTGGCGGATAGGGTAGGCAGCAGTTTGCGGTTGTTTGTTGATGTTGCTCTGATGTGCAGGAAGGTGTCGAAGTTGAGTGACTGTAGAAGCATACGAGATATCTTAGACAAAATCTGTAGTTGCTGTGATGAATGGCAGCTGGCTCAAATTGTAGAAAAATGTAAGCTAATGGGGATGAGTTGGGAAAGCAAACCCATAACATTGGATACAGTTTTAGTAGCGCCTTTTCTGACACAGTCACGCCGTTTAAATGTCTGGGCGTAACGTTGCAAAGTGATACGACATGGAACGAGCATGTAAGGTGGTAGTGAAGGCGAATAGTCGACTTCGGTTTATTGCGAGAATTTTCGAGAAGTGTGGTTCACCTGTAAGTGAGATCGCATATAGGACGCTAGTGCGACCTTTTCTTGAATAATGCTCAGTGTTTGAGATCCGTACCAGGTCAGTTTAAAGGGAGACATCGAAGCAATGCATAGGCGGATTGTTAGATTTGTTACCGGCTGGTTCGAACAACACGCAAGTATTACGGAGATTCTTCGCGAACGGAAATGGAAATCCCTTTAGGGAAGACAACGTTCTTTTCGAGGAACACTACTGAGAAAATTTAGAGAACCAGAATTTGAAGCTGAACTCTGAAATATTTTCGAGAGTTTTGGGCTTGTAATTTGCACTGATTAGCCGGTTCTAAAAAGAAACGCAACTAAAGTAAAACTAGTTTACTAGTTTACAGTGGTTTATTCGAACTACCCGTTAGATGACGTGGTATACTGCTCTGCTAGTTTATTTTGAAAGCCTTAGTGCTATAGCTGCGTTAGTTCGACTTAAAATGGAATCGGTGGAGTCTGACGTATCTAACAGAAAGCTTTCGTAAATTGTGAACATTGTTCATTTTTCACCGCACAGAAAAATCTTGTCGGCATTTCTTTTTTTTAATTGAACTATTGTGTGGCTATCATGAGGGTATTGCGACTAAATCGTTGGTTGGCCGCTAGACGTTAAACGTAGCCAAATAGTTAAAACTAACCACGCATTCTGAAACCAATGAACAGTTTAAACCGGCATATCTTCATTTTTATTTTTATTCCACATAGATAAGTCGCATATGGTTGGTCTCGACCAGGGCTAGGCAGTTGTGGTAGAGGAGGAACACACACGATGGGAGGATTGGACGAGAGCTGTTGTCTGAGGATAAAAAAAGGAATATTAATAACAACACTCAGCATTCAATAAGCATTCAAATTATCATGAATAACAGCAACCAAAATGTCAAGAATGATGAGGTGTTTCAAAGGCGCAGGTGCTTAATTTGGAACTGCAGTTTCACGACAGTATAAGCGCATCTTCAGCTTTATAATGGTCAGTCTTCCATAATGTAGATGGACAGTTACGGAGTCTCAGATTTTGGGATGTTATCCACGTTAAGAGTCAAACCACAATTGTTGTTTGTCTTAATAACATTAAATACACCCAGAAGATGCTTTCCAAATGTACGAAGCTTGACTACTGAATGAGCCAGGCTCTAAAATAGCCAGTAGGATATATTCTAAGATAAGACTGTCTAAAATCAGTAAAGTAAAACTTAAAATAGCGAGTAATGTCCGTACTAGCGCCATGTTGCTAACTGGCCGATGTGGTGTAAGCTGCCCGTGGAGACTAGAAGAACCCTGGAAGACAGAAGGCCCCGGTGCCCAAACCAGTCAGTCACTGACCATTTTCTACAACATCGGGCACCGTGGTCTTCTGCCTTCTAGTATACTGCTAGCCTCCACCGGCTGCTCAAAACACATCGGCCTGTTAGCAATACGGCGCAAGTACGGACATTACACGAAATTTTAAGCTTTACTGATTTTAGACAGCTGTACTGAATCTTACATCGTACGAGCTGTTATCCGGCCTGGCTCATTCAGCAGTCAGGCGTTGTACATTTTGAAAAGCATCTTTTGGGTGTATTCAGTTCTGTTGTGACAACCCACCATCGTGCTTTGCCTCTTAAGGTGGACATCTTTCCGGAATCTGAGATTCCATAATTGTCCATCTACGTTATGCAAATATGACATTTATAAACCTAAAGATGTGTCTATACTGACGTGAGCCGGCCGCTGTGGCCTAGCGGTTCTAGGCGCTTCAGTCCGGAACCGCGCTGCTGCTACGGTCGCGGGTTCGAATCCTGCCTCGGTCATGGATGTGTGTGTTGTTCTTAGGTTAGTCAGGTTTAAGTAGTTCTACGTCTAGGGGACTGATGACCTCAGATATTAAGTCCCATAGTGCTCAGAGCCATTTGAACCATTTGAACACACGTGAAACCCTGGTTGCGGATGAAGCACCTCTATACGGCTATGCGTCTTCTGGAAACACACCATTCTTGACTTTTTAATAGTTACAATTTTATGATGTGTGAGCGGTTATTGAGTGTTGAGTGTTGTTGTTACTCATAACGACTCTGAGCTGTGGTTGCTCTTCCCAGAAAGTTGCCAGGATGAAAAAGGGCACTACATACTGGAAGACTGTGTAGTGGTCACTTTATCGTGGAAGATAGCGCTGTGAAGAATTCGTGTTGGTAGACGATTGAGTGAAGACTTCGTGTGAGGACAGTACAGCCAAGTTGTTGTTCTTAATTTCTACCCGGTATACAGCGACATAATCGAAACAATTTTTCGAGAGAAGTCAGTGTGACACTTAGATGTTTTCTTGGAGCATTTTATGTTGTGAACTCTAACGTTTGTGACGTTTGTGGTGAAAGAGAGATTTGGTGTAAGAAATGGAATTTGTTGTTTATTTAGCGAAATACTAGTGAAATAACGTGGGCATTGGTTACCAGCATGTGTTGCTGTCCTTTTTTTAGCCTCGAAAGGATTTGCTTTTTTAATAACCTCTATGATTGGAAGATACCGACTATAGGTTTAACCAATCATAAATTTTGCGCTGAAATTAACTAACTCCATAAGTAAACTTTATAATCTTTAATTCAAAGAAGGATATGTTTCGCACCGATTCGCGATCCCCTACTTTGCTATTTTCGAGTCAAAGGCTTTACTTAAAATACGATAGTGAGCTTAAGTTTCGCACCGAGGGTGTCAAGTCTCAAATGAATTTATGCTTTATTTTTGTTCAACAGAGGGTGTTTATAACTTCCCATATCTTTTATCATGTTGTATTCCAAGTTTTAGTCCCTGCTGGCAGGAAGCCCATAATAGTTTGTCGTACAATCACCTTATTTATTTCGTGTGGCATTATTTGCTAGCAGTAAAAGGTTCCGCGTTGAGGCAAATGACAAGTTACACAAATCACTCAAAACGTGTAATCATGCAGTTTTCGTTTGCCATGCTCTTCAGAATTAGTACCAATTCACAAACAATTAATGTCTCACACTCAGAACATGTGCAATGATGATTGTTCTGAAGATTTACTAAGTTTCCCACTAGGAATTTTATCAGTGGAAGCTAACACTAGGCATAATATCTGAGGTATTCTCTTGTGTTCTGTGCTTGTTCGAACCAGGATCAAGTTGGAAGGTGGAGGTATGTCCCGCATCAAATTTATTTCCTCCTTCATCCATGAGTGACGCAACCGGCCAGTGTGAAGATACATCATGTCATAGACACTCATATCCTGTATCATCCCAAACAAGAAAACTCTTCATACCTTAGAATTGTGAATTCTGTAACGGTTCTACTTTGGCCGGAAACTCTGAAGTAGAGAATATAACTACTTTCAGGCTAGAAAGACAAGCCATCAAGAAACAGATTATTACTGTAGCTCCAATATTTTATAAGCATACAGAATTGCACACTTGAATCATTTCTGCGTGTTCACTGCACTAATGTTCGTAACTTACTCGTGCACCCCTTGGTTCAAATGGCTCTGAGCACTATGGGACTTAACATCTACGGTCATCAGTCCCCTAGAACTTAGAACTACTTAAACCTAACTAACCTAAGGACATCACACAACACCCAGCCATCACGAAGCAGAGAAAATCCCTGACCCCGCCGGGAATCGAACCCGGGAACCCGAGCGTGGGAAGCGAGAATGCTACCGCACGACCACGAGATGCGGGCTGCACACCTTGAAATCTAATCAAGTGGTGCATTGCACTCCTTAAATGTCTGAGAAATAAATTTTAGTATGTGATACACTACTCTGCTGGAATGTTACAGGTCTGGCTAATTAAAAGGGTGTCCTGTCAGATGGAATCACTAACATTGCACGTTATTTCAGCACCACTGATATAATCAGAGAGCTTGAAGACTGTAGCACAGTATGCTGCTACAGTATCGCCCGATTTCTAAGTTTCCAGGTAGCAAAACGCTTGAGAATAACTGATATAAATAAATCATGTTTATGTAAGGACTATTGCTATAGTTCTTACAGATTCTCGCGGTTTTTCGTCTGCTTCACTCTAGGAAAGTGTGTGACACTAATGCGATGATCCCTATGTTGGAGTGAACCTTCCGGTCCCCTTGGTACTGCTCGAGAAGTCTGGACTACGTGTGAGCAACTGGTTTCACCCTCTCTCCCCTTGTACAACACAAACATTACACCACACTACACACACACTGAACATTCACTACTAGCGTTGTAACTACAGCACCAGAAGCCATAGCAAATAACGAAATTTTCCTTGCTGCGCATTTGCAGTACAGTAGAAAGAATAAATAATTAAATGTGTAGTGTATGGAATAAAAACAGCTAACAGTTGAGAAAGGTTGCAGTCAAAGCTCTTGACTTAGGTTTCTACCTATATAAATGAGCCTTCATCAGAAATATTATTACATTTTACATGTCGATCATGATGCGCCGCCAGTGGGCTTAGTCATGACTGCAACTGACAAATCGTAAAAACAACCATCCGGCTTTGTCATACATAAAATAATACATATACACTCCTGGAAATTGAAATAAGAACACCGTGAATTCATTGTCCCAGGAAGGGGAAACTTTATTGACACATTCCTGGGGTCACATACATCACATGATCACACTGACAGAACCACAGGCACATAGACACAGGCAACAGAGCATGCACAATGTCGGCACTAGTACAGTGTATATCCACCTTTCGCAGCAATGCAGGCTGCTATTCTCCCATGGAGACGATCGTAGAGATGCTGGATGTAGTCCTGTGGAACGGCTTGCCATGCCATTTCCACCTGGCGCCTCAGTTGGACCAGCGTTCGTGCTGGACGTGCAGACCGCGTGAGACGACGCTTCATCCAGTCCCAAACTTGCTCACTGGGGGACAGATCCGGAGATCTTGCTGGCCAGGGTAGTTGACTTACACCTTCTAGAGCACGTTGGGTGGCACGGGATACATGCGGACGTCCATTGTCCTGTTGGAACAGCAAGTTCCCTTGCCGGTCTAGGAATGGTGGAACGATGGGTTCGATGACGGTTTGGATGTACCGTGCACTATTCAGTGTCCCCTCGACGATCACCAGTGGTGTACGGCCAGTGTAGGAGATCGCTCCCCACACCATGATGCCGTGTGTTGGCCCTGTGTGCCTCGGTCGTATGCAGTCCTGATTGTGGCGCTCACCTGCACGGCGCCAAACACGCATACGACCATCATTGGCACCAAGGCAGAAGCGACTCTCATCGCTGAAGACGACACGTCTCCATTCGTCCCTCCATTCACGCCTGTCGCGACACCACTGGAGGCAGGCTGCACGATGTTGGGGCGTGAGCGGAAGACGGCCTAACGGTGTGCGGGACCGTAGCCCAGCTTCATGGAGACGGTTGCGAATGGTCCTCGCCGATACCCCAGGAGCAACAGTGTCCCTAATTTGCTGGGAAGTGGCGGTGCGGTCCCCTACGGCACTACGTAGGATCCTACGATCTTGGCGTGCATCCGTGCGTCGCTGCGGTCCGGTCCCAGGCCGACGGGCACGTGCACCTTCCGCCGACCACTGGCGACAACATCGATGTACTGTGGAGACCTCACACCCCACGTGTTAAGCAATTCGGCGGTACGTCCACCCGGCCTCCCGCATGCCCACTATACGTCCAAGCTCAAAGTCCGTCAACTGCACATACGGTTCACGTCCACGCTGTCGCGGCATGCTACCAGTGTTAAAGACTGCGATGCAGCTCCGTATGCCACGGCAAACTGGCTGACACTGACGGCGGCGGTGCACAAATGCTGTGCAGCTAGCGCCATTCGACTGCCAACACCGCGGTTCCTGGTGTGTCCGCTGTGCCGTGCGTGTGATCATTTCTTGTACAGCCCTCTCGCAGTGTCCGGAGCAAGTATGGTGGGTCTGACACACTGGTGTCAATGTGTTCTTTTTTCCATTTCCAGGAGTGTATTAGATGTGACGTGTGTGACCAGTAATGGATAAACCTGCAACTTATCCGTTACTGGTCACTCGCGTCACATATAATGTGTGTATTCTCTTATGTATGACAAGGCCAGGCGGCTGGTTTTACGATTTGTCGGTTTTAATTAGGACTAAACCCATTGGTGTTTCATCATGATGAACATGTAAAACGTAATACGACTTCTGAAGAAGGCCAACTTATATGGGTTGAAAACTAGGCCAAGAGCTTTTGAGTACTACCTTCCGGAACTGATGCCTTTTTTTTACTCCCTGTATTACATTTCCACAATTGCTGCTGCAGCCATGCTTACGATTCTAAAATTAAATGTATGTCTGATTTGAGACCATACAGGATGAAAAATTTAATAGATAGCGCTTACACTTCTGACATCAATAATTGTACTAATCCGGCCGGTCATTGAACAGAACTGCGTTCGGATGACAGACATTGATTCGTCTTGCCATGTTGTTTGAACTGAAATGTGCCCATTAATCTTAGTAGCCAGCGAGTGATGGTTTGCCACTTTGTCGGCAACCCTTGACCACATGTTTTCAACTGGTGAGAGCTATGGAGAACGTGCTGGCTATGGCAAGACTCAAACATCGTCTTATAGAATTTGGTCGGAACAGCACGTGCAACATGCGGTCTTGCGTTGTCTTGTTGCAAAATGCCAAAACCTTAAAGACCGGCTACAACCAGCTCCTGAACAAGTCAGAAATGCAGCATCTGCTCTCCATCTTGCAAACCCCATGTGTGAGTGTGTGCTAATTTCACTGAATCGGAATTAATCGTGATACAGACACACCCCTGAGACTCAGTGCTCGGATAAATGTACGCAATGTATTAATTAATGCTACGAGAGATCGTGGCTCTAGCAGTGAATCTCAAAGTGGGGAATTTGCATTTTAACATTGAGGAATATCTTGTATTATTAGGGAGGCAACATTTACTCAAATCAAAGATATGACTGAAGTGTTTACTACGAACAGCGTAAGAATGGACAAGCATCTAAATAAATCATGAAATTAAGAGAATTACAAGGCTACAATATTAACTATGTGAACCAGAAAAGCAAACTATCGGCTGGTGCAGTTACTCGGTGGGGGCTATAATCAGTTAATAATCTTGTTTCTTGTGAAGTTTATGTTTAAAAGTCGACTCATCAGTTAAGCTATTGTTTGTCTGTGTGGAAAGCAGAAGGAACCTCTGCAAATAGGAATGTTCTGACGCACGTGGGAAAAGAGAAGCGACCCTGAATCTGAATTTATAGTGTATAAGGTCTTAACGTGCTAGACATGCTAACTGCGCTCGCTGTTACCCTCGGTGGGAAGTGAACAGGACGGCGACACTGTGGCTGGCTGCCATCAAGTACGTCGCTAGAACCGGTCTGCCAAGGACTCAAACATTGGATGCCACTTTGCTGATGGAGTCTGTTTTTCCATCTCAGAGCGCAGCCTGCAGAGAACTGACGTGTTCAGCACCAAGCCCAGAGACCAAGTCTTTTCTTTTTAGTCAGTAAAACACTGACTGCATGCTTATTTCAGACAAGAATCTCAGCTGCTAGTCCTCCTTAAATTTTTATTGTCCCGCGAGTGGCATGATACGATATCGCTGTGCCTGTGTTATTTCGAATTACGAAGCAGTGTTCCTCTGGACATGCATGCATCGTAATTAGGAATAGCAGAGGCACTGCAATATCGTATTTATTTGCCGACACCAGGCAAGCGACTTCCAAGTAAAATGTTTTCTTTGTATGGGAATGTACATAATGGATGGACGAGTAGAGGCTGTAGATAACATGGCGTACGATATAGTAGTTTGGGTCTGGTCGTGACTTGGACTCGGGTAGCCTAATGGTAAGGCGACCACTTGTGATAAGCGAGAAATCCAGGTTTGAGTCCCAGTCCGGCACGAATTTTCATTGTCGTTATTCCATTATACAGCTCATGATAGTCCACATTCGTATCTGTGGTAATGTCGTGTGACTAGGGCCTCCCGTCGGGTAGACCGTTTGCCGGGAGCAAGTCTTTCGATTTGACGCCACTTCGGCGACTTGCGCGTCGATGGGGATAAAATGATGATGATTAGGACAACGCAACACCCAGTCCCTGAGGGAAGAAAATCTCCGACACACCCAGCCGGGAATCTAACCCGGGCCCTTAGGGTTGACATTCTGTCACGCTGAACACTTCTTTTTTTTTTTTTTTTTTTTTTTTTTTTTTTTTTTTTTTTTTTTTGCATCTGCTCGGGGCGGACGTCGCAAGACGCCCATTTCAGTTCGTCGTTTATCCATTAACTCAGTTTTTTTATTACAGAGAGCAGCTAACCCTCTGACCGAACACTCTGAGCTACCGTGCCGGCATCACTCAGCTACGGGGGACGGACGTATCTGTGGTGTTCATGTAATGACATGATTGCGTCCTTAACAAACTATGCCACCAAGAAGAGGTGAAACGTTAAAAACAAACAATGTTGACTATAACTCGCTTTTCTAAAACCCTTCACGCTACTTGTTATGTTCTCCTGATGTCACATCATTTTCAGCAATTGGTTCTCCCTCAAATGGCACCAAGTCCTGCATCAGAGGCCCTGGGAAAGGTTAAAAAACTGTGCTCGAGGCTTGCTGCCAACTCTGCTCTGTTTCTGAACCTGGAGTATGTCAAAGCTGTTTCGCAGTGTTTCTTTTTTGGATAGTTCGGAGATGTTAATCAGCTGAATACACTTTTCATAACATGGTCCCCACTCCTGTCTCCTGCCGGCTGAGTTCCGTCATCCAGAACAACTGCTTTCAGCTCGGCCATCCAAACTGGCTACATTCAGTCAACTGCACAATATTCCTGGCGCCAGTATGACGCGACTTTATCAAGGTAATGCGAAGGCTACTACACATCCCACTCCCCCATATGTAGTTCTGCGAAGGCGATATTCTCTCGCTCCGCAGAGGGCTGCTTTTGCCGTGCCACTTGCGACTCCTGTCCCATATCTCCACAGAGATACTCAATTTTGAAACTTACCTAGAAAACCAATGAATATAACCAGCATCAGGTTAAATTAAAGAACGTTTAAAAAGAGAAAATGAAATCAGTGCATATAAACACAGAAGCCTCCTTAAGCCATCTAAACTTTGTATAGTCAGAGACTGTCACAGCCCCCATTCAGCCGAATTATTCATCATAAATAAATGAAAAGCGACCAGTAAAACGTTTTGTCGCTTTTCAGAATTTTTGGCTGTGGGAAACGCAGGAGACAGTACTGTGTACCCAAAAGCACTGTGCAGCTTCACATCACCTGCTGGGCCTGTATGTTGACGACGAATGCCACCTTTAGCGTTCCATCTCCTCAGAGCCCTCACACACCAATACATCCATAGTGCTCCTGTACGTAGCACCAAGACTCATCTGACTAGTGTTGTCACTGGGCAAACCAGCGCCTGAGCGCCTCTGCACTGCCGTATCAGGGGAAGCCACAGCACTGTACACGTGGATATCGAACCACGAATTGCACTTTGTGCCAATGTCATACTGGTTTCTTGCTGTCTTCAGGGTGCTGCAGTCTTAATGGCCATCAAAGTATCAAATAGCGAACTTAGCAGAAAACTGTTTTTCGTTTATTTCTTATCCTTAGGGCATCTGTTGTCCATTGAGTTATGCTTCCATTTACAATGAACACTGATGGAAATTGGTTTTGTGCACTCTTTTAATTAATGATCATGACCGTAATATTGAAAATATTTTTCGAACAAGGTTGACTATCAGTAAGGTCATACCGAAGTCAGTTATAACATCACCTAACTGCTGCCGCGTACGGTTGTACTCGACGTCTCATCTTGTATATGCTTCCATGTTCTGGAATTTTTGGCAATAAAAGGTCAAACAAAACATTGATTCTGAATGAGACGGACGATCAAGAATTATAATACTAAACAACCTTCATCTACAATTACACCTGAATTTACACGACTACTCTGCAATTCACAATTACGTGCCTGACAGAAGGTTCACCGAACCACCTTGAAGCTATTTCCCTACCGTTCCACTCTCGATCAGAGCGCGGCATAGATAAACACTTTTGTCTTTTCGTGTGAGCACTGATGTCTGCTATTTTATTACAATGATCATTTCTCCATAAGCAGGTGGGCGCAAAAAAATATTTTAGCATCCAGAGGAGAAAGCTGTTGATTGCAACTTCATGAGTAGATTCTGCCGCAATGAAAAACGCCTTTGTTTCAGTGACTGCCACTCCAGTTTGCGTATCATATTTGAAGTGCTCTCTCCTCTATTTCGCGATAACAGAAACGAGCTGCCCGTCTTTGAACTCTTTCGATACCCTGCATCAATCTAATCTAATGCGGATCCCATATTGCGGAACAATAACCCAAAAGAGAATGAACAGCTTTAGTGTAAGCTGTCTCTTTAGTAGATCTGATGCGTTTACTAACTGTTCTGCCAATAAATCGCAGCCTTTGGTTCGCTTTTTTCCACAACATTATCTATGTGATCGTTCCTATTCAAATTATTTGTAACTGTAATCCGTAAGTATTTAACTGAATTCACAGCCCTTAGATTTACGTACTTTATGGTGCTGCCATTTTTCGCCATACGGATGTCTCGTCTAAATCATTTGGCAATTTGTTTCGATCATCTGATGACTTTACCAGATGGTAAATGGCAGCATCGTCTGCAAACAGTTTAAGGTGGCTGCTCAAATTGACTTAGAAGTGGTTTATACAGATTATAAACAGCAGAGGGCTTATAACACTTCCTTTGGAAGCGCCCGATAATTACTTCCGTCTCATTCGGTGTCTTTCCATCAGTTATTATGGACTGTTGCCTTCCTGACGGGGCCGGCCGCGGTGGCCGTGCGGTTCTAGGCACTTCAGTCCGGAACCGCGTGACTGCTACGGTCGCAAGTTCGAATCCTGCCTCGGGCATGGATGTGTGTGATGTCCTTAGGTTAGTTAGGTTTAAGTAGTTCTAAGTTCTAAGGGACTGATGACCTCAGAAGTTGAGTCCCATAGTGCTCAGAGCCTTCCTGACGGGAAATCGTGAATCCGTTCCCACAACTCAGACGATGCACCTCAGGCACGTAATTTGGTTTGAAGGCGCTTGTGAAGAAGCGTGTCTAAATCCTTATGGAAATCTAAGTATATGGAATAAATATTATTTTCCCTGCCGATAGTTCGCATTACTTCGTGCGAATAAAGAGGTAATCAAGCTTCACAAGAATGACGTTTTCTGAATGCGTGTTGTCTCTCTATTAAGAAATCGTTTTCGTCGAACTTGGTATATGTTCCAAAATCTTACATTAGTGATATGGGTCTATAATTCGGCGGATTACTCTGTCTTCTTTCTTGACTATTGGGGCAACTTTCCATTCGTCAGGTAAGGTCTTTCGACGGGCAAGCTTGCGAGGTGTGGAGGTACTGCATCAGCGTACCTTCAAAAGAATCTAACTGAAATAAAATATGAATCAGAGGCCTTGCCTGAGATTTAAGCTGCTTCGCTACACTGAGAATATCTTCTTCTAAGTTACTAATGTTGGGAGCTGTTCTCGATTCTAATTTTGGAATATTTGCTTCGTCTTCCTTGTTGAGGAAATTTTGAAAAATCGTCGTTAATAATTACGCTTTAGAGGCACAGTGGTCGGTAACATTACCAATGCAATGGTGCAGTAAAGGTGTTGAATGTGTAACTTCACTGGCGTACTCCACATACGATCACAATCTCTTTGGATTTTCTAACAGGTTTAGAGTAAGTATCGTCGTGGAAATGCGAGAATGCTGAATTTCTTTGCCTGAAAACAAAACTGTAAGCAAATATTCTAATCTAAGTATCTCTGAAGGACAGTGAACGAGATCTGTGATGAAGTACATTAGTTTATAACTGCAAGCTTGTTTTGTTTGTGAAAGTGAAATAAATATTCAATTTTACAAAGCACTATACTATTTTTTGCGGTAAAGAAAATGATTTTTTAAGCGCCATACCCATTTTTTGCTGAAAAGCGCTTTTACATATATCGTAATTGAATATATGAATACCAATGATTGTAATGGTAAGATAAAATCATCACTGAAATATGTATCCTAATGACAAAATTATCAAACGAAATTGGTACTGTGTAGGCTGACCTAAACGCTCTTAGAAGGGGAAAAATGTATGAAACATACAAAAAATGTCTATACCTGGCACTAGGTGTAAATGTTTCCTTTTAGAGGAAATGCTTGAATGCACCTAAATCAACCAATAATTTTCCTATGATGTTGACGTATTCCGCTGACTAAAAAGCAGCATTTCTGTAAATCGTACATTTTGTAACTGAAGTGATAAGAAGGGTATTGTGCCGTTTGTACTGTGAAGAACTAGTTTGTCTTAAATTTAAACAACTGCTTCTGTGTCACCATGTAGCAGACGCTTTATGAATGAAATATCGTATCAGCAATTGGGGTGGCAACTGTCTGAATGTGAGTAATCCTCCATGAAAGTACGTCGTATCTATAAATATAGTTGGAAGTGCCTGTCAATTCGATGACTTAAAGTAGAGAAGCTAAGTTTCACACAGTGTGTTAACAGAGAAACCCTCGTCTTGCTCTCACTAAGATGGCTGACTGCCACATCCTCTGGCTTCAGGTAACGGTTGTTCTCAGCTAAGGTAATAAAATCTCCATTTATTTTAACTTCCTCGGTGAATTAGCACATTTCCGAGAAAAAACTACACAACTACGATGCAGCCGGTTCAGAGAATGATACAAAAGGCTTCTTTACAACTTTATTCTTTAAAACTGTATGTGTGGAGCACCGCTTTATAATTGTAGCCTCAGTTTATGTCCTCCTCGATAATTGGCTGACAATTTTAGAACTGCTGTATCCAAACTAGCAGGCCGCTTTCAACTTATCCATGTTTTAGCTAAACAGCGTTTCAGAAGGAAAATGCACCTGTGTTGACCTGTTAACACGTCAATTGCTATCTCATGTAAGCACCGAAGAAACTATGAGTGCATTTTCAGAGGTGTTAATCAAGGACGTCCCCCATATGAAGCACCACAATAGGAAGATTAAGACAAATATAAATGCTCTAAATGAATGTGTTAATATCTGCCTATTAAACCTGCATATAACCAGTTACCGGTGCAGCTTCATAACACCTTTTTGAATAAATGACAGAAAAAGAAACAGAAAAAGTTACGTTGCTGGCATTCCATGTCAAACGAAAAATCAAATTTAATGTGGCATGTACATTAAATTTTTGTTGATTTAATTGCACCATACTACATCTTCGGGTGGAATGGATTAGTTGATAGGTTATTTAACAAAAAAAATGGTTCAAATGGCTCTGAGCACTATGGGACTCAACATCTTAGGTCATAAGTCCCCTAGAACTTAGAACTACTTAAACCTAACTAACCTAAGGACATCACACACACCCATGCCCGAGGCAGGATTCGAACCTGCGACCGTAGCAGTCCCGGGGTTCCGGACTGCCGCGCCAGAACCGCACGGCCACCGCGGCCGGCGGTTATTTAACACTAATCATATTTAAGTACAAGTATATGCTGATGACCTCTTGGCTAGTAAATATGTGAAATAAATATTCAGTTTAACAACGAATGCATAGTTATTTCTACTACAAAAAGGTGAGTCACTAAATAAAAATCAGTCTATGGGATATAGAAGTCAGCCCTCGGAAAATCCTTTCAGCTGAGCCTTAAATTTAGCGATGGTATAGGCTAAGCACTTTATATTATAACATAACTGGGAAAAGATTTTAACAGTAGCGTTATTCATACTTCCTCTGAGCAAAAGCGAATTTTGGCAAAGAATAATCAAGGTTCGTTTTTTTTTTTTTTTTAGTATTGTATTTAAGGAAGATGTTATTGATTTTACACTGCAGTATAAAATATAAAACAAATATCATGAGACAACATATTCATTACGAAGCTCTAGTTAACGTGTACAGCTCGTTAAATAGATACCCATAAGACGGTTACTTTAAGTACTGCCTGTTCTCCTGATTGCACGCTTTTGTGCTAAGAAAACTTTGTTGCTTGAATAAAAATAATCAAGCTGACGAATAAAAACTCCAGTAAAGCCCCTTGTGAGGCTCTCTAATTGGTCTTCGGATTTATTACTACTACTACTGATCAAATCCCCGTCTGGCCACCCAGAATTATGACATCCGTCGTTTTCCTATGAAAAGGGCACGTCCGGATATATTTCTCCATCCTCCCTGATCCGAGCTCCTCCATATCTAATATCTAATTACTTCGAGGTCGACGAGACGTTTAATCCTTATCTTCCTCCCTCCTTCTTCCCTTTTTGCGTTTGAACTCTATATATGTGCTATTCGAACTATAGTATAAGGATACCATTATGTTATTCTTACAGCTTCAGTTATTTATCTAGCGTTGAGAGTATTTTCTGCACCACTGATGATGATAATATGCAACAGTTAATGAAAAAATCTACATATATGGTCAGGTGATTATACATAAACTAGGCATCACCACGGCCTACAGCAATCGTTCGCAGTAGACAGTTTTACGTCTGGTAGAGAGAAAATAGCAAAGCTGGCTGATTTAGAAGAGTTGCTGCACAATTTGTGATGATGTGATGCTCTTTGAGGGTGGACAACACTGACAGATGTGATTTAACCGGGATTCTCTGTCGTTAATGGATACGCATAATTGACACCACAGTGCAGCTCATTTACGTAGCAAAGGCCTGAACAACACGAGCCAGCGTTCCGTTCTCCTGCGCTAATTTCATTTTCAGTGCCGCTCTGCAGAACAAATACGCAGATCTTTAGAGAACAACGGCCCCATAAACTGCGAATTAATCCTGTTGTAGACTGATTTATCGCATTATTGTTGCATCTTCCCCGTAGGCAAAAATATTTGAAATTATTAATGGTTGCAGAGTAACAAACATTTGAAACTAGCCATCACGAGAAAGAAAATGTAGGGTTTTACGCCTTGCCGACGACGAAGTAGTTACACACGGAGCCCAAGCTGTGATTTGGAAAGGAGTCGTAGACGTCAAACGGGCAATCCTAGTATTTGGCTTCAGCGTCGCAGGAAAACCACGGAAAACCTAAATCTGTGTGACAGAAGGGGATTGGAACCTGAGTGCAAGTAGAGTGTTTAAACCACTGTGTTACATAGCATGGCAGAATCATGAATGAAAAAAAAAAAAAAAATAAAAGTACGCGAATACTTCGAATCGCCACCGGCTGGTTCAAAGTACTCAACACTGACCGATATATATCAAGATGAGGGACGTTTCAATAAATGTAGTGTGACCTGATGAGCTACAAGCAGAGTGCGAATCTTCGTCAAAGCAATCTATAGTTTATTACAAGTAACTATGGAATGTGTTTTATGCTTTCATATAATAATATTTCTGGAGACCGGAAAATCTCCTCTGTACGAACCAACTTGGGTTCAGGACACACCTACCGTGTGTAGCCCAGATTAACCTTTTCGTCTATGAGATCCAGAAAGCAGTAGTAACGGTGTCCAGGTTGACGACGAGTACTTGATTTCCGGAAGGAGTTTGACGCAGTTCCCCATTGCCGCCGAATGAACGAAAGACGAACGTGATGACATTAGACCAGCTGTGTGATTGGACTGAAGAGTTTCTACCAACATAGTACGGTTCTTAACGGAGAGAAGTCTGCAGTCGTGTAACTGGACCATTACTTTCCACATTACATTCAGGGTGTAACAGAAGTTTACGGTACAAATTACAGGACATATTCTTCACACACGGACGAACAAATTATGTTATATGAATATGGATCTACGAACGGTTTGCTTCCACACTACAGTTCATTTCCTCTAAATCGTTAATCGTGGGAAATACACACGAACAGAAGGCACCAGCGTACAGCATGCCACTCTTTCTCAAAAAATGGTTCATATGGCTCTAATCACTATGGGACTGAACATCTGAGGTCATTAGTCCCCTCGACGTAGAACTATTTAAACCTAACTAACCTAAGGACATCACACATATCCATGCCCGAGGCAGGATTCGAACCTGTGACCGTAGCAGCAGCGCGGTCCCGGACACTCTCTCTCAGAGCAGATGTTCAACATGCTCTCTGCGGGCCTTGGTACGTACATCAACCCGCCTTTTTAGTGAATTTCGGATGCGCTAATGTATCCCAGGGTATTGAATGCAGTTTCGCAGACTTCCATAAGACGGGCACAGGAACTCTAAATATCTCGTACTGGGGTTCTAAACACAATAGCTTTCAAATGTCCCAAAAAATAAAAGTCCAGTGTGTTTAGGTCCGGCAAGCATGGAGGCCAGGAAATAACAGATTCGGTAGCAAATGCATAGGCAGAGATGGGGGAACTGCCTGACCTTCACGCTCTCCGGACTTAAACCCACTGGACTTTTATTTGTAAGGGCATTTGAAAGTTCTTGAGTATGGAACCCCAGTACAAGATATTCAGAGTCTCCATGCCGGTATGGAAGGCTGCGAAACCATATGCAATACTCCAGGGATACCTCAGCGCATATGAGATTCACTACGGCAGCATGTTGATGCATGTATCAGTGCCTACAGAGGGCATATTGAACATCTCCTGTGAGAAATAGTTCCATGTCGTATGCTGGTAAGTCTGTTCGTGAGTATTTCCCATGATTAATGAGTAGGAAAAAATGAGTAGTAACATGGAAACAAAGAGTGTCCAGACCCATGTCCATATAACATAATTCCTTCGTCTACTTGTGAGGAATGTGTCCTGAAATTTGGGCCATACAGTTTCTCTGACACCTTTAAAAAACTACCAAGTGGACAGCGTCAGAAGCTCCATGAGGCTTTTCGAGAAGGTACTGTTGTGCAGAGAGAAGTCGCAACGCTCAAAAATTGTAGCGAAATGCAGAAGAGGCGTGTTTGGTGCAGGCACTGGTAATTGACACTCAACACAAAAAAAAACAATGTAACGTATAGTGTACATACAGATAGTATGACCCATTACTAACTGATTATGCGATTGCAGAACGATCATGGGAAGCAGTTACTTCGATAAAAGATTGGCGTCACGTTCTCTTCACCAATGAGTGACGCATATGCCTTCAAGCAGACAATCGTTGGAGACGTGTTTGGAGGCAACCCGGTCAGGGTGAGAGCGTTAGATACACTGTCTAGTGAATGCAGCAAGGTGAAAGTTCGCTGCTGTTTTGGGGTGGCATAATGTGAGGCCGACGTACACCGCTGTTGGTCATGGGCTACGCCGTAACAGCTGTACGATACGTGACTGCCATCCATATCGGCAGCATATTGGCGATGCATTCTTCTTTATGGACGATAATTCGCACCTCCATCGTGCACATCTTGTGAATGACTGCCTTCCGGGTAACGACATCGGTCGACTAGAGTAACCAGCATGTTTTCCAGACATGAACCCTGTCGAACATTCCTGGGATAGATTGAAAAGGGCTGTTAATGGACGACGTGATCCACCAACCACTCTGAGGGATCTATGCCAAATCTCCGTTGAGGAACATGTGGATAGTATGCCACGAAGAATACAGGCATGCTTCAATGCAAGAGGACGTGCCACTGGGTATTAGAGGTAGCGATGTGTATCGCAATCTGGACCACAACCTCTGAAGGTCTCGCTGTATGGTGGTAGAAAATGCAATGTGTGGTTTTATTGAGCAATAAAAAGGGCTGAAATGATATTTATGTTGATCTCCATTACAATTTTCTGTACAGGTTCCGGAACTCTCAGAACCGAGGTGATGCAAAACTTTTTTTGATGTGTGTGTTTTATAATCTGTTTTATAGTTTTCACAAAACAAAACCAGAAACCACATTCGTCTCCCATCAGTTGAGTACAGGCGCCGATGACCTCGCTGTTGAGCGCACTTCACGTACCACCGCCACAGCCAATAATAGGACGTTATCACTAACGGCGTCCACTCCATGAAACACTATGTAACGTGGGATAATTTTTATTAGTATTCGTGACGTAGACTCATGAAGAGTCAACAATAAAATTTTAAGACGATTTTTGCCTTAACAGGGAGTTTGCAGTTATACACATTTAATTCGTCTTGAATAGCTGTCAGGTAAAATGTGCAAACTCATATTAATGTCTCATAAGAGCATCATTTCAACACCATATTTGGGTGGGCTATCATCATACAGATACTGGTGGTGGATCGTGCGTGAAAAGCAAGATGCCACCCCGCCAGGGCATGAGGAGAGGGGGGGGGGGGGGGGTCAGTGCCAAAGTTGGAGGGCGTGCAAATTACCCTGTACGCCGACGATACGGCGACATACTGAATGAGATGCAACCTAAATTTCGTCGCTAAAAACACTGGCGCAGTAATAGGATCAAGATGATAGATCCACAGTTAGGCAAATTTAGAGACAACGATGTTGTCAGAATTAGTGAACATAGAAACTTTTTCGAAAATGGCTCCACTCCCAACTGGTCCACTGAGGCATTCAAAATTTGAACAGTTTAGGAGACCTTTCCGCTGGAAGGTTACATATTGTGACATTTAGCTAGAGGTTCCTACAGCATAGAACCGCTCACATACGTAGTCAGAAACAAAATCTTTTGTAAGAGAGAGAGAGAGAGAGAGAGAGAGAGAGAGAGAGAGAGAGGGGTCGGGGGACGGGGGGAAAGAATATATGTAAGATCATCATTCCCCCCCCCCCCCCCTCAATATTATGTGTGGTAATGGAAGTCAGCCCTGTAAATTTATCATCATTGTCGCACCCTGTAAAATGACCATCGTTGCCCCAACAGGTAGTATTTGGAGGGTAATGGCACCATTTTTACAAAATCAAAAAAAGTTTGTGTAATCAGACAGCTACATTTTGATTGGCTGTCTGATTTTAATATCGTCTAAAACACTACACCTTTATTAGCTGTAGAGGGTGGGGGATGCGGAAGGGGTGGAAGGGTGGTGACTGCGGGACAAATAACATTACAGAAAGGGGGTGGAGTGTGTCAAGTTATAGTGATAATGTCATTGATAAGAAGGCCATGGCTTGTGATATCGTGGGTAACAGAGCTGTATAGCTTCTGGCCCTTATGCACTTTTTTGGGTCGCCTAAGTACCAAGTGCAACAAGGTTCCTATAGATATACAATTCCTGACGATTCAATGAAACGACATATCTCCGCTCTCAAGAGACTATTTAGCATATAAGAAACTTCAGATGAGAGCCACACATACAAAATCACTGAGATCTTTTAAAACGGCCATGTTTAAATCCTCTTCAATGTGGAGTAGAAGTCTGATGGACACAGTCTTGCGGCTGTGTGACATAAAAATGTTTCAGACAAGTTTAACGGTACGATTCTGAATACAAAATGACACATACCTTCTGTTGGTTAGGAGATCTGTTTTGTGTGAACTTGTATGGACTTTGAATTCTAGGTGGTAATATGACTGTGACATTTTTGGTGGACAGCACATTAAGACACTGAAGATTTTACTCAGGAGCAGTAGAGACTTACGATAAATCAAAAAGTAATCAGAGGATTGATTATTTTTGTAGGTAGAATTAGTTTTGGGTTTTGAACTTTACGTCAATAAGACTTGAACGCCAGAATTTTATTTCTGTTTAACATGGCCTCTTGTTAAGTTTTGAAATTGTCCATGTGTGTGAAATCATACAGGAATTTTAAGAATAATTCACGAAATTTTTATTGAACTTGCACAGGTTGAATTCAGTCACGGTGCATAAATTTTCATCATTACATATTTCCCATTCAAGCCAGTGCTTAATGGTGACTTCTTGTTTTGTGTAACAGCAAATTAGACGCTATCTTAAGTCTACACAGCATTTCCACAAACGTAGCTTGTGATGAACATACACAATTTGAGTAAGCAGATATTGAACTTCAGATGCAGGTGTATCGTCAATCATAATTTGAGCCTTGTATGTTTGGGGCTGCAATTCATCCTGTCATATTCCTGCAAGGATTTATCGACTGAACACCAGGGAGCGACCACTACACTGTGTGGTCGCATCTAGATGAACAGTGAGACACAGTGAGTACATATTTTCCCACCATCCGGCAAACAATTCAACTGCTAAACAAGTCCGACAGCACTTATCCTCCAAGGAACCAAACACAAACTTTAGTTGTCACTGGTTGTGCTATAAAGATCCTATTAAAATTTGGTAAGAGAAGCAACTGAAATAAAATAAGGATGTTACGAAAACAAATAAGAAACTTATGTTCATAAAACATCTCATTTCGTGAATTAAGATTGGGAGATGACACACGAAAGATCAACAGAGAGATCAATTAGAAATACCAACAATTAATATTAGAAATGAAGGGCTAAGAAAGTAATGTCATGGGAGGTAAGTGTGTTCATTGGATAAATTAAGAAAGGTAAGGCTCCAGAAAATAATAATGTTTCAGTAGGAGTGAGGAAAAGTAATATGATTGTGTTCAGGGCGGGAAGGAGCGCCTGGTCCCCGGCACGAATCCGCCCGGCGAATTTGTTCAAAAATGGTTCAAATGGCTCTGAGCACTATGGGACTTAACATCTGAGGTCATCAGTCCCCTTGAACTTAGAACTACTTAAACCTAACTAACCTAAGGACATCACACACATCCATGCCCGAGGCAGGATTGAGCCTGCGACCGTAGCTGTCGCGCGGTTCCAGACTGAAGCGCCTAGAACCGCTCAGCCACACCGGCCGGCGCGGATTTGTGTCGAGGTCCGGTGAACCGGCCAGTCTGTGGATGGTTTCTAGGCGGTTTTCCATCTGCCTCGGCGAATGCGGGCTGGTTCCCCTTATTCCGCCTCAGTTACACTATGTCGGCGATTGCTGCGCAAACAAGTTCTCCACGTACGCGTACGCCACCATTACTCTACAACGCAAACATAAGGGTTACACTCGTATGGTGTGAGACGTTCCCTGGGGGGGGGGGGGGGGGTCCACCGGGGGCCGAACCGCACAATAACCCTGAGTTCGGAGTGGGGCGGCGGAGGGGTGAGGTGGACTGCGGTAGTCGTCGTGGGGCTGTGGACCACTGCGGCTGCGGCGGGGACGGAGCCTCTCCGTCGTTTCTAGGTCCCCGGTTAACATACAATACAATACAATATCGTTCTGACTTGCAAAGCTATTTTCAGTATGCCCACAGAGAAAGATATTTCTCTGTACTATCCCGGCATCAGTCTTAAGTCTGTTTCCTTCTGTAACTGAACTTTTGCTCCGTTTGTAATTGCTTTGTCCTCGAAGATACGTTCACGTCTTCACTTTTAGGAACAGTTGCTGAGAAAGAGAAGGCTCAAGGGAGTAAGCAGTGGTGTCCCCTTTAAGGAAGCATATCGCGTTCACCTGCTCTGACACAGAGAAATCACGTAAAACTTAAACCAGAAATGCCCTCTTGTGGCTAATCTTTATTCTCCCTGAGACTGAGATCACTGCTTTGCTACATTCGCTAGCTCGCCCTGTCTTAACGATAGCAGGGCACCGCAATCAGCTGAAGAATGAGTAATGGCAAGAGATCATTCCAGGGTGGAGTGTCTCTCGTAGGAGTCGTTGATGAAATTACGTTTGTGTGCCGCGTCGAGGATGAGGTATTGAGAGATGGAACTTCAGTTCGGATTGGGGAAGGATGAGGAATGCATTGGTCCGTGTCCCTCACAAAGAAATCAATACCGTCATCTGCCTTAAGTGGTATAAGGACACGAAGGAAAATCTAATTCTGAATGGCGGGACGCGAATTTTAAATGCCGTCCTAGCGAATGCCAGTCGGCTGTGTGACATTGCGTCAACCAGCTCGATGTTTACGTCTAGAATGCTGTCGAAGACGGCGCTAATCAATTGCTCACTGGAGGGAAATGATGTTTCCAAACGAGCAGTAATTTAGAAAGCGAAAGAAGGTCAAATGATACCTCTGGAAATTTGAATAAATATCGCGGGATGCCGGTCTGAATACCGCCCTAGCTCCTCCTGTGCTACTATTATCCCGTGGAAATAAAAAGACTATTCTTTTTGATACCGAGTTATCTTCAGGCAGACAAATTTCACTATATGAAATGACGAATATAATTTTAACAGTGTTCCAAAACAGCCTCTCAGTCAACAAGCAACAAAATAGTGGAAACTGTTGTGTAGCCATAGTTCCTACAATATAACTTCTGAAGATGCTTCGCCGTTGAAAGTCCAACGTGTCTGACGAAAGAGACTTTCAGTTTGCAGTATGCTTGAGACTAGAGTCGCGCTCTGCCAGAACTATGGTTCGGTCGTTTTGGTACGCTACATAAATGACGTACTTAATGGTAGGATTACGTAATTGAATGTGCGAGAAAGAAAATGGGAGCCGACGACATCTCTTTTTGTTTATTTTTTTGGTTGGTTCTTTGTTTTGCACTCAATTAGAACCACACATCAATCGTTGTTAGTCCATACGTATTTTATTTTCGTACAGAATAATAATTGCATTTTGTAAGCAATAAAAATCAGTTAATGGCAAAACTTCTGCGCTTTTATGGAACCAAAGCAATTCATTTTGATGCAAGTACAGTTCGCATGCACAAACATAAAAATATATGTAATTATTGTTGTTATTCTGTACTCAATAGAACGTTCTTTGTCACTATCAAAGCAAGACTTCCCTGTTATTTTTGAAGAATGCGAGACTTGTTAATATGTAACAGAAACATGTTTTAAACATATATAAGCTCGACAAGGCATTGAAGCGATATTTGATATAATTTTCGATATTGCAGTGTCTGTGTTCTGTGTTATTCCGAATTACGATGCATGGCTCTTTCCTGCATGCAGGAATGTCCGAACGAATTTTGCATCGCCGGCACGGTAGCTCAGCGTGTTCGGTCAGAGGGTTTAGTTACCCTCTGTAATAAAACATAGAGAGACTGAGTTAACGGATCAACGAACTATCTGAGCGAGTGTCATCGGACGTCCACCACGAACAAATTAAACGAACAATATAGAACAAAATGCGATCAACAAAAGAAAAACAACAAAAAAAATGCTAAAGCAACCGCTCGCAATCAGCGGGAAGTCCTGTTTCGAGTCCTGATCAGGCACACATTTTCTTTGTTGTCATTACATTGTACAGCTGATGGTTGTCCACATTCGCAACTGCAAATACATTTCATAATACAATTTGGTTTAACGATTTTTATTTTACCTTGTTGTTGAAGAAAGTGCTCTATGATAAATCTGTATTGTTTTCTTTATTTTTACTACCACATTCTCCTGCTTCACGTTAGCACTCAACAATTTTCGAATAAAACCTAACGTAACACCGACAGTTTAAGTTTTGCTATAAATACTGTTTACTCGTAAGTAACAGATTGTGGAATAACTGTGTAAAGCAAAAATATTCCTCAGGTTACCAGGCCATTTTCAAATCATCACTCAGTTTCTAGATGGTTCACTGTCTCCGGTCTGTGGAGGACTCTAGTAACACAGCATTTGTTCTTTCTCTTTAGCCAAAGGTTTCGTATGTTGCACGTTCTCTTTAATTTTCTAAAACCGATGAAATAAATTAAAGCCTTAAAAATACAATTATTGGTGAAAAATTTCTTGACTGAAAAAGAAAAGAGCGTGTGTGTGTCAATTTCTAAGGGACCGAACTGCTGAGGTCATCGGTCCATAGATTTACACACTACTTAAACTAACTTATTCTAAGAACAATACACACACCCATGCCCGAGGCGGAAGGGGACGCGCAATCCTTGACATGGCGCCGCAAACCGTCCGGCCACTCCGCACGCCGACTGAAAAAGAAGCAGAATCGTTTACATAATAGTTAAAGTGTAATCAGAGATGATCTTGATGCTGCTATGTTATAACGATGATGCTAGTGGTGGATGAACACGATCATGTTTGTGATGGAGATCGAATGATGAGTACTACAATTGGTCCCCATTCTATCTTAGGTAGCAACTAATGATTGTGGTTCAAATGGTTCAAATGGCTCTGAGCACTATGGGACTTAACATCTATGGTCATCAGTCCCCTAGAACTTAGAACTACTTAAACCTAACTAACCTAAGGACATCACACAACACCCAGCCATCACGAGGCAGAGAAAATCTCTGACCCCGCCGGGAATCGAACCCGGGAACCCGGGCTTGGGAAGCGAGAACGCTACCGCACGACCACAAGATGCGGGCTAATAGTTGTGACTGGGAAGGATGATGGAGGGAGAAATCCGAAGCATGGCGTGAGATGTTGCCGTATTGGCTAGGGCGGGAAAGAAGGGTATGTTTCGGGCTAGATTTTATCGTCGGATTGGTAGCCATTTGCAGTTCAGGTGGGAAAGGATGGATAAGTCATAGAAGTGCATGGAGGATAGAATATGAATATAGTGGCACAGCAGGGTACCTGGATAGTTGAGCAGTGAGTATGACATTTGGTTGGATGTTTGGCTGATTAAGGAAGGATGGGGAAGGAAGTCGGACGTCCCATTTCAAAGCAATCATCTCAGCATTTGCCTGAAGCAATTTGCGGAAATCACGGAAAATCTAAATCAGGACGGTCGGACGCGGGTTTGAACCGTCGTCCTCCCGAATACGAGTCCCGTGTGCTAACCACTGTGCCACTTCGCTCGGTATGACATTTGATGCTGAGAGTAAGTTTTCTGTGGGAGAGCGGTGTGCTCATCCCAAGCTCTTCCACCGTTCATCCAAGTGGCTGTGTCATTAGCTGATGGTGGTATGGTGGTCAGTCGGATCCGATTCTGATTAATCTGAGATAATTGTACAGTGTATTTTCCAAGCAACATCAAAATAAGATAGGCTTTTCTGAATTCTGAGTTGAGGCCAAAGTGGTGCATACCTGTTGATATCGAGGCTTCTGGTTGCACATGTGTGTATCCCGTACCCATGGAATAACACTACAAGAATTCAATGCACAGAGAAATGTGTGACACATGTCAATAACGATGACATCATATGCATTGGTAAGCGCATGCATGCAGACAGACTTCCGCAGTCACAATCTACCTGCCTGTGACTGAATTCTGTGGTGAAAATATAGGTGAGGTGGTTGATTCAACAGTATCATTACGTGTTGCAAGGAAAACTTGGCCTGTTTCGAAATCCTGTAATTTTAGACTTCACTGAAAATTATATTTTCTTGATAGGTGCAGAGATATACTGGATTAATTCTCTGTCAACCCTGCACCCATTTACACTATATTACAAATTTAATGATTATGTAAGATCTCTGATCCATTGCTGTTTACCTGATAACGTGCAGCACAATACCACATTTCTGCATGTTTTCCTCAGGCATTTTGTCAGCAATGTCAAACTGCAGACTTCAGATGGTCAAATTAAAAAAACATATGTACTTGAATGATGGTGATGCATCGCAGAGAAACAATTACAGGGATCTCACAAACTGAGCTGTCAGAGGTGGCAGTCATGCGTGCATGAGGTTTCTTGTTTGTATGAATAAAAGTATGCTGAAGAAGACTTTGGCTGAAAGCTACACATCTAACTGTCTTTTCGTTGTGCCTGTCTGCATCTGAGCATGTCAAGTCCAACAGATGTCTACAAGATGATCATGGGTGAGCACAACATATTATATTTACAGCACATTTTTGAGCATTGAAGACTTAAAGATGAGTTACCCCAGAACATTATTCCATGTGACAGTACTGAATGAAAATAAACAAAATTTGTCAACTTATCGATTTGTCTCTCCCCACAATGTGCAATGACTCTAAGTGCAAATGTGGCTGAACTAAGTTGTTTCAGGAGTTCCAAAACGTTTTGATTCCAATTTTAATTCTCACCAATACAGATACATTAAAAGTTAGGACTTTTCCTCCCTATTTATTATTTCCTCACCATGTGTTATAGTCGCCATTGGTTTAGTACACCTAGATGTGCAGGACTAAGATATGTTGTGTCTTTTTAAAGTTTAGGATGAGAGCATTTGCAGAAAAACTAATCAATGATACTTTAAAGAACTTTGTTTACAATTTCTTCTATTGCTGTACATAGGCTTGAATTGATTAAAATACTAGTGTGGAAAATGAACTAATGCTAGTTGTTGTATAATAGACAGAAGATCATTTACAAATATGAGGAACATCAATCGACCTAAGATTGAGCGTAGGGGAGCCCCATATGTGATTTCCCTCCAGTCAGAATAATATCTCCGGGCTGCATTGGTTGGATGACCAAGTACAACTTCTTTCTTCCTTTTGTTTAGGCATTACATTATCCATTGGTTGGCTATACCATCAATCACATAAAACCTCAGTTTATCTATGGGAATATTGTGATTCACACAATCAAATGCCTTAGATAGGCTGCAGAAAGTATCAACCGGAACTGTTTCGTTATTTAATGCTTGTAAAATTTTGCTTGTAAATTTTTGTGATCAGAATGGCGGGGCTGGGGGAGTTCCAGACAACAGTGGCATAATTTAAGATGGGGCAGCTATTGAATGTAGCTCTATTAGCTATTAATAGTTTTAGTCGGTTTCGGGAATTGTGTTCAGTGGTAAGAAGGTGTGCATTCCATGTTAGTTTTTCTGTCAAAGGTTAGTCCTAAGTACTTTACTAGGTTAGTGAAAGGAGTGACCTGATTATAGATGGAGATGTGGGTAGTTGCTTGCCAACACTTTCTCCTTTCAGAACTCCTTGAGACTTGAAGTAAAGTCTTCAGAAAGTGAAAAGTAGGCTGTTGTTCCGCGAGGAACCACTGTGCTGCAGTGGTGCCCGCCACCTCGTCTCGTGGACAGTCGGTTCCGTTGCTAGCAAATCGCCTCTGCTCGATACCAAAATTGCGATGCAGATTCTCCCCCCTGCTCGCCTGTCTTCTGCGCGCCGCGGACGGCGGCTAATGCGATTCCACGCGACTGTACTCCCCCCCCCCCCCCCCTTGCCATGGCAGCACCGTTCCCGAAGGCCTCGCCGGCGCGCCGCGAAGGAAACGGAACGAAAGGCAAGGAAAGGAGGATCTTTCCGTCTTTTGTAACGAAAAATCGATTTTAATTTACAATTCCTTTCTCAGCTTTGTGTCAACTGTAATCTACTCCGAGAGTCTCTCTTTTATATATTATCTCTTCCTTCCCGTTCCCCTCGCGTCTCCTCCTCCTTTATCGCGCTCGTCAGAAGTGCGTCTATAATATAATGTCCTTCTAGTTACCCGGCTAATTTGGAAAGAAAACCAAATTTAATAATTTTCCCTCTTTTGTCGACAGCTGAGCAACCTGATCTCATTCGCGTGGGCACGGACGGCACCAGGAGTTTCAAAGTTCCGACGCTCCAGCTGTTTTCTTTATTCCGTGGCGACGTTAAATATCTTTGTTACCGTTTGCTGAAATGTTTCTCGAATGCGAAAACTCTAACGAAACAGCCTTACAGCGTACTGCGAAAATAAAAATGTCCATCTTACGTAAGACATATCTTCATTTATAATGCCGTTTCGACTACCGCTATCATCAGACTAAAGGCTAGAACCTGAAAAACAACGTTCAGTGTCAGTGTAAGTAAAATCGGTGTTACTGCTATCCTCGTAATTACCAAATCATTTTCTTTAAGTTTCTTTCAGCTGCCATATGCATTTTCTGTTTATTTTCCCTTAATTCATGTCCCAAAACTGTCCTTTCTGATTTCTGGTACGAGCTACCCCATGATTTTGTATCAACTTATGTGTTGTGTATCTTCAATATTGCGCAGTTTCTCGTCGCTCCAGGAAGGCTACACTATTGCTGTAATTTTATTCCTTGCTTAGGCCTGTAGCTAGAGACGCGTTGCCCATTTTCTTCGATTTTGTTGGCCAGTGTTTTAATTTTTGTAACTAGGCTGTCATTTGTTAATGGCTAACGAAGATTAAGTAATACATATTGGAAATTCACTGTATGCACTAACCAGATGGATACTTTGGTATTGACACTAAAACCATCTCCAATACTGCCTCCAACGTTTTATACCATCTTCCGATTACACTCACCCAGAAGAATATTGCTACATCTGCATTGAACTCATTGTAAGAGAGGTGCCAGCAATGTGTTTCTACAACGTGTAACTTGTACCACCTTTTTCGTTTCTTTAATTCGGAAAAGATGTTTTTTTGTCTTTACTGCTGTGAAACACACAATATGTCAAGAAGCTGCAATTAGTGGCATTATGGAATACGGTAACAAAAGCTGTAGTTTCTAATACATTGAAACGGATGACCATTATCCTGCTCGAATACTTCTCTTATACCACTTACCACAAGAAATTGTCCGGTTTTTTAGAAGCCGCGCCTTACAATCGAAGTCTTAAAGTGGCGTATAGAAGATTTTTCTCTCTTTGACAATTATTTGTTTCGTTCGAGCTCTGCCATGTCTTGACGCCTTCACTCAATAAAATTTCCTTTCGTTAAGGCTTTTCAATCTTGGATTAATTTCATTGTGTTTCTAACAGTTTGGTCTCAAAGAAGAAGAAAATAATTGCATTTTCAGACAAAATAGGCCGTGCGATGACTGCGTGTTTGAGATTTTATTTTGATAACGTCAAAATCTTGCCCATCAACTGATGTAAGGCTTTTCTTTACTAACATCGATTCATTACGCTTTTACCGTAGTAAGCGTTGCTGCCCATTGGTACGCAATTTCCTGAATCAAACAGCAAAAATCTTTTTGTGTTTTGATTAGGACGCTATGAAATGGCAGAAGAACGAGCCATCTGAAAAACTGTGTTTGAACATCGAGTGTAGTAAGATAACAAGAAAAATTGTATAAGGAAATTGAATCCTATTTGTAAACTATAGAACTAAATATAAAACGAAATCTTCAGCTGACGTGCTGGTTCCAAGAGCTCAACACACAGGTGTTTCGGATCATAAAAGAAGATGAAATGAAAATACGCTTGTTATCATTTTAATTCTTTCTCGATTCGGTAGCATTCTAGTGAACTAGAATACTTAAGCACACATTCATGTTACTAACGGCGTACTAAGGCATCGCACATGACTAAGGCCTTTCTAAATAGGCCAAGTGTGCTCTGCACTATACAAGCGGAAACTCGGGTGGCAGAGTAGGTGTAGCTTTTTTATGTTAGAGAAACCCCACCTTAGGACCAGTTATGAACTTTCGTCTTTATAAACAGCAAAAATAAGCTGTTAAATCGTTGTTTCTAAACTGCATGAGCATGGGCAGCGAGGTTCCACAATTAGTATCGCTTGTTAAAGGTAGTGTAGTAGAGAAAGTTGGCTGGAACTGTAAGTGAATAGCAGAGGAACCTGAAATTCAGACTGGAACAAATAGTCTAGCTGCAAATGGTAGCAGCAAATTTATTGCCGTAACGAATTCTATAATGTCTAGTGGCTTATTACAGACTCTGAATGTGAAATAATGTGGGGGGAAGCTAAGCATCAAGGATGGTACCACCGATCTCTAGAACGTCTTAGTTCACCCGATGGACATTACTGGCAAGTATTGAGAAGATCTCAAATGTAACTCAGATACAAAGGTCGCTGAAACAGCGGTTGGCAGAGCGGCGGCAGGACTCTCCTCATATCGTGATGCCGCGCAGAAACCAATTAACACAAGAACCACGTTCCAGCAGTGGAAGACGATTTTATCTAGTGAGGAAGCACAGTAAACGATATAATACTCTCGTGTACGAATGTAGAAATAACGTTGGCCACACGAACAGTATTTATACGAATAAATGTTGGCGACAGTCAGCCGTCCAGATAGCCGAGTGCGTTATCCCGCCATTTCCAGGATTCGGGGAGCGAGCGTGCCCTGGTTCCAGTACGCCCCGTGGTTTAAGGTCGAAGGCTGGCAAGCTGGCCAGGCTGTATGTCGTTTTAAGGCTGTTTCCCACATCCAACAAGGTGAATGCCGAGCTGGTATCCACGTCCCACTCCAGATACACGCTACACAACAACTTGGCAACCGTTCTTACACTTGAACATGAGATTTACTCTGGACGCAGACACATGGGGCACATGATGCTGTCCCAGAAGATGGGGTGGGGGGGGGGGGGCTGGGGATGAGGAGTGCTGGCGTCAGGAAAAAAAAAATGGTTCAAATGGCTCTGATCACTCTGGGACTTAACTTCTGAGGTCATCAGTCCCCTAGAACTTAGAACTACTTAAACCTAACTAAGGACATCACTCAGATCCATGTCCGAGGCAGGATTCGAACCTGCGACCGTAGCGGTCGCGCGGTTCCAGACTGAAGCGCCTAGAACCGCTCTGCCGCTCCGGCCGGCCGTCAGGAAGAGCATTCGGCCACCCACAGTCACTAACATTGTCGTAACTCAATAACAACTTCGACACCGCAGAGAAACGGGTAAAGGTAAGGAAGAAGAAGAGGAAACAAACCTTGATGCCAGTCACAGCAGGTGGAATTGGTGTGATACTCTAGTTTCACTGGTTTTTGCACACTAATATTAAAATGAAACCACGTGGAGAAGGGTTGCACTTCTGTCACGTTACGCGATTCTCTTCAGTCGTCGTTGGTCCCGTTCTTGCAAGATCTTTTCCCGGCCGCAGAGATGTCGGAGATTCGATGTTTTACCGGATTCCTGATATTCACGGTACACTCCTGAAATGGTCGTTCGGCAACATCCCCACTTCATCGCTGCCTCGGAGACGCTGTGTCCCATCGCTCGTGCGCCGCTATAACACCCCGATCAGACCCACTTAAATCTTGATAACCTGCCACTGTAACAGGAATAACTGATCTAACAACTGTGCCCGACGCTTGTCTTAATATAGGCGTTCGCGACCGCAGCGCTGTATTCTGCCTGTTTACATATCTCTGTATTTGAATACGCCTGCCTATACCAGTTTCTTTGGCGCTGCAGTGTCCAACAATACCACCACTTGCAAAGTAGGTTAGGAATCAGATTAAAAATGTTGCTCACACAGCATATGTTCGCTTTGTCGGGCAACAACAAAGTTATGGACTGTGGTTGGTATCGTCAGAATGGAAATATTGAAGTCACTGTAAAAAAAGTAATTAATTTTGGCACTCATCTTGAATCGATTCCCACCTAGATTTCGCCGAAGATGTTATGGCTCATCTTGTTGTTCTAGGGTGATTCGACTTTGACTGCTAGAAGGTCCAGATCAGTATTTTAGCAATATTTGAAGACCTAACACACGCCCGGGTTCCCGGGTTCGATTCCCGGCGGGGTCAGGGATTTTCTCTGCCTCGTGATGGCTGGGTGTTGTGTGCTGTCCTTAGGTTAGTTAGGTTTAAGTAGTTCTAAGTTCTAGGGGACTGATGACCATAGATGTTAAGTCCCATAGTGCTCAGAGCCAAGACCTAACAAATGCGTTTTTCAGGAAATTCTTAATGATCAAACAATCCCAGATCAGAACAATGGTATGGTAGAAATAATTTTTGACTTGACATTCACGATCCACATTTTTACTAAACTTCTTGTAGATTCACATATACTTTTTAATTGTCACATCATCAAGAAAACAGTTTTGTATCAGTCTTCATATATTTAATTTCCACTTTAACCAAACACAAGACATGACCGTTCTTTTACAAACCGAAATGACAAGTTAACTTCTCAAAGTGAAACAAAGTCTGCTCTGTGCGCATTCGCGCCAAAACGATTAAAATGGTTCAAATGGCTCTGAGCACTAGGGGACTTAACATCTGAGGTCATCAGTCCCCTAGAACTTAGAACTACTTAAACCTAACCAACCTAAGGACATCACACACATCCATGACCGAAGCAGGATTCGAACCCGCAACCGTTGCAGTCGCGCGGTTCCGGTCTGAAGCGCTAGAACCGCTCGGCCACCACGGACGGCCCAAAACGATTACAAGAAAGTCAAAGATTATGACAGTCTCACAGAAATGAATACACACAAGAACCATATCACTATAATATATCGATACATTAATAAAACCAAATGTGAATATTGTCACAAAAATATGTCTGTTACTTCGCAGAATAGTAGTACGATGTTACTGGTATCGAGAATCGGGGTTGGAATGCCGTAATGGTCACGTAAATAAAGAACCATTACGAGTGTATATTAAAGAAATAATGTTAACGTACCTATTCTACTTGTATTGCAATAAAAGGTATAGCTACAATGTGGATAATTTTGGCTTACCCTCGTATTTCGGAATGCAATTTCACTCTGATCGTCGTCTGGTAATTTTATTGGAATACAAGGAAGAACTGTGCATGGGTTCATAACCTTTCTCCATAGTTTAGTCGTACACAATGCAACCCTTAGACGCTGTGTTATTGATGACACAAAATTTCCTACGTAGGACTCGAGCAGAGCACTGGGAATGCAATATTCGTCTTCCGCTTGGCAACAACAGCAGGAAACGATATTACACCCCGACGGCACATTATATTGGCGAACGAAGAAGTTCACCTGCCGGCACAGGAGATAAAAAAGACCGAATCGAAGACGTTTAGGCGGGACAGTCGACACGCTCCGCGGCCGTATTAAGTTATAATGTAATCACACTGTCTTTCCGCCTAAACACCCCCCCGTTCGCGGGCGCAGTAAACTGCGCCGCAAGGAGACGGGAAGAGCAAAACTGGCTGCAGATTGCCAGTTGTTTAACACCTTAACACGTAGCGGAGAAAATTAGCGCGGGCGACGAGCTGGCCGTAATGGCAAGGTAAACACGGTGCGAGGCGTTATTTATTAGGGAGAGGGCGCGATGGGTGCGGCGATAGGCCGCTTTTTGTCGCCGGACACGTCCGCGACAGCCTCCGCTATTGCCGCGTTGCCAGCCGCAGCCTGTCATCACGCCGGCCGATCACTGTTATTGTTTGCACTAAGCCGCCACCCGGCGCCTTCCCGCGACTCGCGATAGCCCGGATTATGAAATCACGACTCCCGACCGGAAAATCGGGATGCATTGCTGCGGCGTGGCGCTCAGACGTAATGACTGCTAACCATGCGGCGCACGGCCAGGTGGCTGGGAACCGGCCGTGTGAACTGGCGGCTCCACGAGCTTCTGACGTGTTGCCGTTAACGATAGGCAGAACCGTCTGCCGGATAACGAACTGCGCCGACTCAACTTAGGCCGGGATACAGCTCAGATGTATCCCGACGAGGCAGAGTGTTGCTAATACTTGCCGTGGTGGCTCGAATTATCACGTTATTGAAGAACGAAAATCTTCGCAAAAAAATCAACATGGATTCTGCAAGCAGAGTTCTTTCGAAATTCGGCTCACTCTGTTCGTAAGTGACATCCAGAACAGCGTAAAAATCGTCGCTCAGACTGATGTGTTTGAGCTATGCGCTGGATTAAACCTTCATTGCGATTCTGTCTTTAGTCTCTCGCGGTTATCGCGATTATGCTGTTATCCTCTCCTTCCGCGAGTGGCAGCAGCGGGGTGTATCGATATTCGCACCTTGGACTATCTTTGACCTGCAGGGCGGTGTGCGAGGAGTCGGTCGGTTGGCGTGGAGCAGTGAGGAATTCTCGCCGGGGCGTAGTTTGGCCGGGACCAGCTGGCGGTCTCTACGCGGTGTCGGAGAGTGTGGCGCTGTTCCCATTCCTACGAGGTCCGTGGCTCACCGACCCTGGACACGAAAGTTGAGTTTTGATTTAACCTACCAGCAAGTCAGGACTGTTCACATTGTGTCGATTGGAGTTCGTTGTCGGCTGTTGGGATGTTCCCGCGAGCAACAACGTGGGTTTCAAGTTGGAAAATTCTAGCCACCTTCCGGTGGAGTTTCATTGTATTTGGTTATTTGAATTGAAGTGCACCAGCTGAATCTTCTGCTTGTGGCCGATAACGTTCCGGTTACCTGCCCTGGGCGTTGATGTAAATTTCAGGAAGTGTAGTTTCCTCGTCGTGTTGTTGCTGTCCAGCACGGTGTGTAGTTTGACAGCTCCGTGAATGATTGATTGTTGGCGCCAATATCTTCTACGTTGTTCCGTTGAAATCCCTGTTGTGCCCTGGTCGGGTGAAGTGGAAGTTATCTTGTCGGTGGCTCCGCTGACTGTCAGTCGGTTGAGTTGTCATCGGATGGTGAATGGTTGGCCCAACCGCCTGTCTCACCTAAACGAACGTTAGTGTTTGTAGTACAGGACCCTCAAACATCTGGGCGCCCTTGTGTGTACTGCCTTTTTTTTAAATTTTTCTTGTTGTTGGTACTTGTATGGCTTCTAGCCGGTTTCGTGTTTTCAATTAGAGTTGTTTTACTAAGAGTAAAGCTATTAGCACACTGCACGCGAAACGCAGGAATGTGGTTTAGAGTCCCAGTGTAGCACTTGGTTTTATTCCATCACAAATAATCATCAAAGCATGCACGACGCTAAAAAACAACGTTATATCGTCTTTATGTGTTTTCAGTTTTACCGAGTGAGGTGGTGCATCGGAGAATACTGGACTTGCCTTCGGGAGGACGACGGTTTCAGATCAGCGTGTGACCATTCCTGATTTCCCTAGATCGCTCCATCCAAATGCCAGAATGATTCCTTTAAGAAGACAAGACCGATTTTCTTCCACAATACTTGAACCAATCCGAGCTTGTGTTCAGTCTTTAATGACCTCGTTGTAGGGACGCTACCCTAATCGTCCTTCCCTTTTTGCTTTTGTTCAGTTTATTCTTCAGTTTGAATACGTAATGAATTTGCGTAAGGGTGCAATTTTGAAAAACCTCAGAAATTACGTCACCCTTTTTACCTGCTGCAGAGGAAACGGCACCATTTAATTTCGGAAACATATTTAAAACTGCTATGTTTTAATTAGCAATTAAATTACGTAAGAGTCATAATACGTGTTATGCTGGAATATCAGCAGTGCAGAGTCGATGCAAATGTAGTAGAACACCCACTGTGGAAGCGATCAGAGAGCAAAGGGACTGCGCAAGAAAAGAAGGGCGAACAAAAGGAGCACTCGCAGCTGGGGTAACAAGCGCGCTCAGGAGTAAAAGGATTCCACTCAGGGCCCCGCCGTGTCCTAATGGCCCGGGACACTGTGTAGGTCTACCTCAGGGCGACACGGGCTCTGGATGCTGAATGGCCGTGTGGACAATGCTCGAGGGACTGCGAGTCACAGAGTGATACCTAGCTAACTGCTTCTGAAATTTACAAATGTATAAGTAAAGACGGTAGCTGTCATTTTCTTACTACCCTAGTCAACTAAATTTAAAATTTTTCTGTACCTTTAACATTTGTGAGTCCACTGGTAAAACCATCATTAAGGTGGCAGTTTACCTCCATGATTTTAGCTGTTTTTAGCTGATTTAAAATCACTCTTAAAGCCATGTTATTGTATTTATCTTTTCGTTTTTCATCGACGGAATCCAGCAAAGACGTTGTTACTTTGCCTTGTGTTTATACATTAATACACATACAGAGATACGCCTGGCAGCATGTCACAGATGAGTATAAGGCCCCCAAGACTGTGAGTGTTTCCTAATAAATGCTTATTTATTTACTAGCATTTTCCCCGCGGCTTCGTCCTTTCTGTGTTCACCTCTTCCTCCTCCATCTCTTTAGCCATCTCAATCTCCCAGTTCTATCTGCACATGTCCTTCTCCCGACTTTCTTTGCCTCTTTATCTCCTCATGCCTCCTCTCTCTGTCCACTTCCTCCTCCCTCTGTCTCAGACGCAGACGGTAGTGGCCGAGAGGTTGCAGGCGCTTCAGTCTGGAACACTGTGACCGCTACGGTCGCAGGTTCGAATCCTGCCTCAGGCATGGATGTGTGTGATGTCCTTAGGTTAGTTAGGTTTAAGTAGTTCTAAGTTCTAGGGCACTGATGACCGGCCGGCCGGTGTGGCCGTGCGGTTCTAAGCGCGTCAGTTTGGAACCGCGTGACCGCTACAGTCGCAGGTTCGAATCCTGCCTCGGGCATGGATGTGTGTGATGTCCTTAGGTTAGTTAGGTTTAAGTAGTTCTAAGTTCTAGGGGACTGATGACCTCAGTAGTTAAGTCCCATAGTGCTCAGAGCCATTTGAACCATTTTTGAACTGATGACCTCAGCTATTAAGTCCCACAGTGGTCACAGCCATTTGAACCATTTTTTCTGTCTCAGACATTATTTTCCTCTCTCCCCCTATGTCCATCTCCCCCTCTTCCCTCTCTCTGTTCATCTTGTCCCTCCCTGTCTGCTGATTTACTTGTCCTCCCTCTGTCTGTCTCCTTCTCCCTCTGTCTCATTACATCTCCTCCTCACACTATCTCTCTACTCGTCTACTACTCTTCTTCTATTAGTCTCCCCATCTACTCCTTCCCATTCTCTGTACATCTCCTCCTCGCCTCTCTGCCCATATACTCCCTCTCTCTGTGTCTGTCTCCTTCTCCCCTTCTTCTCAGTCCATCTTGTCTTCTCCTCTCTGTCCATGTATCCTGCTACTTCTCTTACAGTTCATCTTCTCTTCCACTTTTTCTCTCTCTCGCTCTCCTCATTCTCTCCACATCTCCTCCACCCTCTGCCTATGCACTCCCCCACCCTCTCACTACCTCCTTTTTCCCCATCTCTCTGCCCATCTCCCTCTCCTCTCTATGGAATTCTTCTTACCCCTCTCTCCCTATTCATCTCCTCTTGCCCTCTCTCTCTGTCTATCTCCTTCCCCCTTTCCTCTATCTCATTGTATCCGTTTCTCCATCTACTACTCCTTCCTCTCTCTCAGTCCATCAACCTTGCCTTATCTCTCTCCCCATATCCTCCTTATCTTCTCTCTGTCTCTTCATCTCATCCTCCCCTTTTTTTAAGATCAGCTACCCCTCCTCTGTTCCTCTCGGTCTATCTCCTTCTCCCCCACATCAGTACCAGTCTTCTCTTTTCCCCTATCTCTTCCTCCCCCTCTCCATCCCCTCCTTCCACTCTCTCCTGGCCCATCTCCTCCTCTCACCTATGTCTGTACATCTTGTCCTTCCCTCTCTGTCCATGTACTCCTCCTCCCTCTGCTTCTGTTCATCTCACCCTCCCCCATTTCTCTTCCTATCTCCTCCTCCATCTGTCTTCCATTGCATCTCCTCTTGCTCCTACCCTCTCAGTCCATATCCTCCTGCCCCCCTTCCCATTTATCAACTACTGCCCACCTCTATCTATCTTCTCCTCCCCACATTCCCCATCCATCTCTTCCGCCCCCCCCCAATCACTGTCCATCCCTTCCTTGTCCCTTTCTCTGTCCATTGTACTCTGCCCTCTGTTCCCCCATCCATTCCTTCATGGTCCCTCTGTCTGCACATCCCCTCCTATATCCATCTCAGCCTTCTGCAGGCAATGTCCATCCGCATGTGCAGCCCATGCAAGACAGATCGATCACAAAGGTGGATACTACTCCAACACAGTCTGCCTGTCATGCAGGACAGTCAACAATTTGGCAGCTGGAAAAACATTTTTGCCCCAATGTGTAAAGCAGTCTGATACTACATCCACATAACACACCTGCCCTGCAGGGCAGTCAACAAAGCAGTGGCTAATAAAATACGTTTTTGCTCATATCTCTGCTCACATGGTAGCTAGGAGATTCTAACCCCCACAGTGCTGATGCTCCTAATGTTTCCTGTTTGTATGCCATTTTGGTTGAAATCGACCCAGGGGTTACAAGGGGTTACAGAGAAGATCCCAGACATAAATTAACACTTACATACAGTCTGACACAGTTAACTACAGCAATACTGGGACCCACAGGTCCTCTTGTACACCTAACCAGGAATTGTACACATTTTAGATTACATGTATTTCAGTAAGTATGTTATACTACATTTAGAAACAAAATATTACAGTGGTGCAGGTAAAAAAACACAGCACTGTTTGCATTTCAGCATGATATGCACAGTAATAGTTAAAAATTACGTTAAGGGGGTTTTCGTTATGAGTGCTAGCACCACTCATTACGAGCGAAATGTGTGGAGGAGGGAGGGAAAGAGGAATGTGAGAACACACAATTTTAGAATTCAGGGGAAAAGATGATGGTGTGGCTCATTGAATAGCAACTGAGAGCTTCTATTCTTGAAACTGCTGTTTGAAATTTGTGGTGAACGACAGTCGCATGTAACTCAATTACTTTCTGAAACACAATTGAGACTGGTCGTTAACAATCAATTTGCAAAGGTTTATCCGTCATGGTAAAGAAGTTCCAGCATGTCTGTTAACGTTATCAAGTTTAAAGTACTAAAATGGTTCATCAGAGTTTCATACTTTGACATATTACCAATAAAAAGTAAAACACCACATTAGGGTTCAGAAGGTATTACGTATTTGTATCAGTAGAGCAAAACTGATATTCTCGTACAGACATTGGCAAAATATATACATCTTTTCACTTCTTTGATAAAAAAAATTTTTCGTATGAGCGTTATTATTGCGTGATACATATTTCAGTGATATTCTTTTTCTATCTGCGACAGGTTGATCAGGTTGAGCGTTACTGCAGCAACAACTTTACATAATCCACACACTTTCACAATGTTAATGAGTTCCATATATAAGGCACCAGAGAAAGAAAACAAATAGTGTAACACTTTCACAAAGAGATTGCCACGCAATCTTCACGCCTCCAGCTAAAAGATTTTAACTCTTTGAAACATAATATAGGCCTCAGATCGTCATTACAGATGGTATTATGTCGAGCAGACAATGTACGTAATAAAACACCAGATTCAACATGAAAGATGTCTACTACTACGCTACCGAAATAAATCGGTGGTTTCTATGATACTTCTGTCATCAATAAGGCTAACAGTTCCTGGGTTAACGTAATTAAGGAAGCTGTAGAAATCAAAATATTTAGTAACACCATCAATAAGTATAACAGCTTGCAGCTGAGAACACAGCTGGCGGTACCCACGAGTATGTTAAGGACAGGGCAGTGAGTTACAGCTTGACAAAGGGCAAAAGACACTCAACTGGAAGCTCGTGGAAGTCTGGAGGCCCGAGAGGATTTGAGTCAACTGTATTATGGTTTTTATTCCAATAACGAAAGTCTTGAGACTAATGAAAGTTTTCACAACTGCATAGTTCTAAGTCTTCCTAATTGACACCGTTGCTGAGTGTTCAGGAGAGCTCCGTAAACATTTTAGCTTATGGTTATTGGTTATAATTAATATATGACAAATGAAAGCGGTGACAGTGGAATAATTTGTCTGGTGCTGTAATAAACACAAAACATAATCTTCTCTTGGACGCTTTCTTCTACATCGTATTATAAAATCAACGAGATTTCAGTTAGTGTTGTAGCTTCTGTGGTCCCCATGGGCAATCTGTCCACCCCCTAGTGGACAGAAGAATGTATTGTTTGTATTAAGTAAAGATGATGTAATTTGTGAGAACTCTGGATAGCTAGTTTTTGTAACCAATGCAGTAAAGTTGTCGTCACGCGCGCAATACACTTACGAGAAGATTTTAGTGGAAACGGTATTTTCGTTGCCTCCCTTCCTCCATCCAACGAATATGATGGAGCAAATGCATAACTGGGGTTTTATATAACTGTAATGACTAATTTTCGAGTGTATTGTTTGTACTGTAGCGAATGAAGTACAGGAAAAGACCAGACGTCTATGTAGTATCGTTCATTGAGATTCTGACTTGGTGATTATTCGAAGTTTCATCGTCTGTCCAGCGTGTCACCGCTACGCGCACGACTCTTCCAGTCTTAGCTTCGCTGTTCGAATCCACAGTCGCAACGTCTGCTACAAATAGCTATTCGGTTGTTGTCTCAGCGCAGCATAAACCGAGTATCACTCCTTCGACAAGAAAAAAACTCTTTGAGGTGCCAAATTTAAAATGAGAACGCGCTATTGCGCAAACAAAAACGTTGACCTCAATGCATGATAGCGAAAATTGTCTGCAATGAGTACAGAAATAAAATGAAGGAACTTGACACACGATACTATCATTTCAAAGCTTACCTCGGTCATCTAGCCACAATCAGAACACCAAGCACAGAATTTGAGTCCGACAAACAGATTAATCACTCTCACTTTATTGGTCATAATGGACTTTTCATGCAGAACTGGTAGCTCACAATCTTATGACTGGGTACTGAGTAACACTAGTTCTCAGTACCCTGATCGTATTAGACTGTCGTCGTGGTCCTTCGTCCAAAGACTGGTTTGATGCAGCTCTCCACGCTGTGAAATATATTTCATATCTGTGCAGCTGCTTATTGTAGTTAGATGTTGGTTTCGCTCTCCAATTTTTACCCCTACACTTCCATCCACCATTAAATCAACTGTTCCTTGATATCGCAAGATTAGCTTGTGCCTTACCTTTCCAAGTATTGCCATTACTTCCTGTTCTCCCTGATTGGATACAGTACCTCCTCATGAGTTATCTGGCACCCGTCAACTCTTTAGAAGTCTTACGTGGCACCGCATTTCCAAAACTTATTCTCGGCGGTTTATCGTCCTCATTTCGTTTATATATAAGGCTACGCTGCAGACAAATGCCTTCAGGAAAGACTTTCTAACGGCTACGTTTATATCATGTGTTAACGTATTCCTTCTTCTTGAGAAAGGCTTCTCTTACATTTCCAGTATGTGCTTAATGTTCGCTTTGTTTCTACCACTGTCAGTTATACTTCTGTCGAGATAACAAAACTGATCAACAGTTAGCAGCATCTCAAGTGTCGACTACATCAAGTTCACCTGGTTTCATTATACTATTCCCTGCTACCCTTTTCTTTTACTTCCGTTGACATTTATGTAGTAACTTTTTTCAGCACATTAGACACTCCGTTAAACTGATCCTAAAATTTCTGACAAGATTACAGTGTCATTTGATTTTCATTTCTTCTCCCTAACCTTTGTTGCAGGTATTCAAACTTCCGAAGTAGGGAAGATATGAAATACATAGCGTCAACAGCAACATAGGAGCTCCTCATTAAGAGAATTTTTTCACATCGGATACAAATGCGTCACGAAATCTATTTGAAGGTACTGATCTGGAGTGCGCCTCTGTAAGGAAGTAGGAACTGGGCAATAAATAGGTGAGACAAGAAGACTGAAATGCCGTGCTGTAATAGAACGCTCAAGATTAGATGAGCAGATCAGCTATGTAATGAAGAAGTTCTGAATGGAACCAGTGAGAAACGAAGTTTATGGCGCAACTTGAAGAAAAGTAATTATCGGTTAATAGGACGGATCGTGAGACATCAAAGAATCGAAAGTTGTATAATATAGGGAAGTAAGGGAGGTAAATATTTTTGAGGGAGGCCAAGACTTGATGACAGCAAACAGGTTGAAATTGAAAGTGAAACGTCCCCATAGAAAAATTAATGAATTACTGTGCTGATAAACCTCTTACATTATTTGATTTTCAAACAGCTGAGCAGAACTGAACGTACTCAGACATTTCGCTCTCAACACTTAACTGACACACAATATTTTTAGCGCAACGCAATCTGACTTTTAATAATCCCTACAAAAGAATGGCCCTGACTAACAATAATGTATACCTTTCATGAATCACTTACCTCACAAAAATCTTCATTACTCGAACTACTGCAATGCAGCGAGCGCCACTACTGCCAGCTAAATAAAAGATTCTAACTACTGAAGGCACTAACTACTGATAGGCATAGTTAGCAAATGAAAGATTTTGATAGAGAACAAACAATGTATTTACCTTAATTGTGTTCAAAAGTCATAATATATATATATATCAGTTCATGATATCCAGTATTACAAATTACAAATTTTTACAAATTTACACGTCCAGATCATCCGCTCTCAAAACTCCGCCATCTCTCTCCCCACATCCACCACCGCTGGCGGCTCACCTCCAACTGCGCAACGCTACGCGCTGTTAACAGCCATCTGCCCAACACTACAATGGCGAATATTCCAACAACAATGCCAACCAACCCCAGCCTTCACACAGCACAGTCAGTGATTTTCATATAGAGCGCTACGTGGCGTTACCAACATAAAAACCTAAACAGCCTACTTACAAAAGTAGTCACATTTGTAAAGCAGAGAGGCTTTCACAGGGTTGTCTGGTGTGCAGATCTACATGAAACAATACGAAATAGATTCGTATTCTGTGACTTCGCACTGATGTCAGTTGCGTGTGACACAAGGAAATTTGAACGTCCACCCCACTGCTTATGTGGTAAAATGGAACACCTAAAGCCGTCTTTACGATGTTATTTACTTATGACACCAGCACTAGCACCGAAACTTGGAGCCATATAATAAATAACATCGTAAGGACGGCTGTAGGTGTTCTATTTTATTAAATACTTGAAAATTTGTGCTGGACGGGGACTGGAACCCGGATTTCCCGCTTATCGTTTCCTGTGCTAAAATCACGAATTGTGCGAGCGTTAGGGTTGTGAATACGTGACATTGGATGTTTGGATTGTTCATAGAGGCATGCTCGCATAGCTGAAGTTGTTAAGGCGACCACTCGCGAGAAGTGGGAAATCCGAGTTCGCCTCCCAATTCGGCACAAAGTTTCATACGCAACAAATTACCGACGTGTATGTATAGTCGTACAAAGCATATCTATGCTGACGGAAAAAGAAATTCTAGCACCAAGAAATAATTAATGTTGAGTAATGAAATTTCAGTAATATATCTGTATTGATAACATATTTAAGCGATTAATAATGCAAGATCACAGGTTAATGTAAGCGCGAGGAAAGCCCTTGTAAATGTGACACGCTGTTATATTAATAATTGGTGTAACCTCCGGAATGTTGAATGCAAGCATGCAAACGTGCATGAATTGTGTCGTAAAGGTGTCAGATGTCAGTTTGTGAGCTGGAGTCCCATGCCTGTTGCATTTGGTGGGTCAATACAGAGACAGTTAATGCTTGTTGTGGATGGCCATGGAGTTGTCGTCCGAAGATGTCACGGATGTGCTCGATTGGAGATACGAGGCCTATTCAGAAAGTAACGTCCCATCTGTCACAAAATGGAAACCACTGTGAAAATCAGAAATGTTTTATTTGCAGCAGCTAGTTACACCTTCCAGCTACTTCTCTTCATAGTCGCCGCTCCGAAGCTGACATTTATCGTAGCGTTTGACCAACTTTCCAATGCCCTCATCATAGAAGACAGCCGCCTGTGCTCCCTGCCAATTCCCTACGCTGGTGTACAGCTCGTTGTCTGTGCCAGAACATTGTCTTCATAGTCAGAGATGTGAGCAGAGATGAAACTCAGCGAGAGTCAGTTATGGGCTCTTTTGTGGGTTATCAAACACTTCACATCGAAAACGATGCGGAATCATCTTCATTGCCTGTGTAGAGCGCGGGCCAGGATTGTCATGCAGAAGGAAACGCATACCAGCTATGTCATGTGGGCTGCATGGCATCAGGCGAAATCTCACACCATGCCCTTACACTTGGAGAGAGACACTATTGTTCTAAGCATCTTTACGTCCTCACTGTGTGCTCAGAACTGAAAAGAGCGACGTGACGCGATCGACGCGCATACTACAGGCACTGCCCAACGCATCTGTGAAAAGCTTTATCTGATTGTCACTGTGGTATCATTTTGACATGCCACGGTAGCCGAGTGCGCTAACGCGCTGCTTCCTGGACTCGGTTGGCGCGCTGGCCCCGGATCGAATCCGCCCAGTGGATTAACGACGAGGGTCGGTGTGCCGGTCAGCCTGGGTGTGGTTTTTAGGGGGTTTTCCACATCCTGATAGGTGAATATCGGGCTGGTCCCCACTTTCCGCCTCGGTTACACGCGTCGCAGACATTTGAAACACGTCCGCACTGTTTCACACTTTACACTAGACGCAGACAGTTGGGGTACACTATTCCGTCCTGGGGGGTACGGGGTGGTGGCAGGAAAGGCATCTGGCCATCCCTAACTCTACTGCCAAATCTGTTGTAACCACGCCGACCCTGCGATCGCTGCCGGACTCTGGCGTAAGCGAAAGCAAGAAAGAAAGAAAGAACTGTGGTATCAATTTCACACCCTATCGGACCTTACTCTCCGAATAGCCGAATAGTCATCATAGATCTGGTGAGGCAGCAGGTCAAGGCAATATGTCGACGCTCAACAGAGCCTATTGGATTACAATAGCGGTATGTGGATGAGCATTATCCTTTTGGGAACCACGCCCTGGAACGCTGTTCATGAATGACAGCAGCACAATAGTTTGAAACCCTAGATTTATATACAAATTTGCAGTCAGGTTACGTGGGGTAACGACGAAAGTTGCCCTCTTGTCGCACCAAGTCGCACCCCAGACCATAACTCCAGATGTAGGTCCAGCATGCCTTGGCTGCAGATAGGTTGGAGGCAAGCGTTCACCTGGTCTACTTCTAACCAACATACGGCAATCACTGGCACTGAGGCAGAACCAGCTTTCATCAGAAAAACAACAGACCTCTATTCAGCTCTCCGATGAGCTCTCTCTTGACGGCGCTGAAATTTAAAACTAAGGTCATTTGTGGTCAGTGGAAAGCACTTTACAGGGTGCCTGGCTTGTAAAATGTTCAAATGTGTGTGAAATCTTATGGGACTTAACTGCTAAGGTCATCAGTCCCTAAGCTTACACACTATTTAACCTAAATTATCCTAAGGACAAACACACACACCCATATCCGAGGGAGGACTCGAACCTCCGCCGCGACCAGCCGCACAGTCCATGGCTGCAACGCCTGAGATCGCTCGGCTAATCCCGCGCGGCATCCGGCTTGCAGCTGTCCTTGAAGTAATCGACTGCTGACAGTTATTTGTGCCACTGTGGTGCCAACTGCTGCTGCAGACGCAATACGATGTGCCACAGCCATACACCAAACACGGCTGTCTCTGTTGATTCATCATGAATAGGGAACATCAGCTGGTCAGGTAACTGTCAATATCAAATAAATTCGTCAACAGTCGTGTAACTGAGATGTTATTTCATTTTTATTTTATTTTGACTATCACTTTGCCATCGTCAGGTCCTGTACGCATCCTCAAAATAAATATTGACATACAGTTCCATATATTCCTGGATATCGTGAATTCAAACCTGAGCAGTGCACAGCTTGTGTTCATGCCATTTATTGTTTAACATTTTCTATTACAGTACTGCCGCCGCATTTTCTTATTCCATTTACTGGCGTCACTAACTTCCTGCCTTACTTGCCCATGAGCGGCAGCAGCAGCGCGTATCGATAAATGCACTGTCGCACCATCTCTGGAGCAACTGATAGTATTTTCGGGTCATCGTGTGTCTGGCAGTCAGTTGGAGACGGACCAGCAGTGCAGTCAGGATGCAGCAGCAGTGAAGTCGGGAACGGAGCGCCGCTGAGTAGCGGACAGCCAGTGCTCACCGGCCGCTGGCGACACACATGAATTGCCCGACGGAGGGAGATTGGAGCGGGATGACCATTGGTTGGTCGTTCGGTTGGTCGTCTCATCGGCCGACGTATATTTCGTCCTTTCACAGTTCCAGGCCTGGGCAGTCGGTCAGTTGGCGTGGAGCAGCAAGCCAAGTCCCCGTCGCGCACAGTCGGGTCGGAGCCGCTGGCAACGTGCACGCGCGGTTGGAGTGTGAAGTGCTGCTTGCGAGTGCTACGAAATTCGTCGCCCACCGATCCTGAACATGAAAGTTGAGTCCTCACTTAACCTACTACCGAGCCTCAACTGTTTACATTTCTTCGTTTGATCCTGCTTGTCACTTTGGGACTTTCCCGTAAGCAACAGCGTGTGTGTATTTAAGTCGGCTAAGATTCCAGCCGTCATCCTGTTGAGTTTAACTTAATTTATTCCCAGTTATTGAAGTTGTCCAGCGGTATCTTCTGCCTTGTGGCCGTTGACGTTCTGGTTACCCGCCCTGGTCGCTGACGTAGTTTTCGGCGGTGTATTTTCCTCGTCGTATTGTTGCTGTCTGTCCGCAGCTCGTGGTCGTGCGGTAGCGTACTCGCTTCTCGCGCCCGGGTTCCCGGGTTCGATTCCCGGCGGGGGCAGGGATTTGCTCTGTCTCGTGATCACTGGGTGTTGTGTGATGTCCTTAGGTTAGTTAGGTTTAAGTAGTTCTAAGTTCTAGGGGACTTATGACCACAGCAGTTGAGTCCCATAGTGCTCAGAGCCATTTGAACCATTTTTTTTATTTATGGTGAAACTTCAAGAAGAACCTTGTATTTTAATTTCTTGCTTAGGCCTTGTGTCTTGGATTTTGAGAGTGGCCTACAGCCGATCTAAAGTTAATCAAAGGAGGTCGATTAAAGTTTTAAGTGTTTTGCATCCTTGTTGTAATATTGTGTACTAATAAATAAAGTTTGTATGTTGAGTACAATTGACAGGAACTCATTTTGGACCCTTTCCACAACCTAATCCGCTCTGACCTGCTAGCACAGGCGTTTCAGAACAGTTTCACAAGTACTTCATTCGGAGACTTCACAGCAGTTGTTACTCTGAAGTCTTCGAATGAGCATTTGTGAAACCGTTTGAATTCACGACATCCAGGAAGATATGGCACTAGAATGAGATTTTCACTCTGCAGCGGAGTGTGCGCCTATATGAAACTTCCTGGCAGATTTAAGCTGTGTGCCGGACCGAGACTCGAACTCGGGACCTTTGCCTCCTGCGGGCAAGTGCTCTTCCAACTGAGCTACCCAAGCACGACTCACGCCCCGTCCTCACAACTTTACTTCTGCCCGAGTTCGAGTCTCGGTCCGGCACACAGTTTTAATCTGCCAGGAAGTTTCAGATATGGCACTGTTTGACTGTATTCTTTATTTTGAGGACGCATATAGGGACTGAAGATGGCGAAGTGGGATGCCGAAAGTGACAGTCAACTAAAATAAAATAAAGTAACTTCTCTGTTGCACGGTTGTTGGCGGATTTCATTGATACTGACAAACACGACTATCTTCCCTCTCGGTAGTACCATGTGGCCGTTCGGAACCTGGTCTCCTTGTGACCGTACCCGCCCATGACAACCGCTGTAGTCATATACAGTGGCTACATTCCTGCCAAGCCTCTCTGCAATATCGCAGAAGGAATACCCAGCGCCGGCCGGTGTGGCCGAGCTGTTCTAGACGCTTCAGTCTGGAACCGCGCGACCGCTACGGTCGCAGGTTCGAATCCCGCCTCGGGAATGGATGTGTGTGACGTCCTTAGGTTAGTTAGGTTTAAGTAGGTCTAAGTTCTAGGGGACTGATCACCTCAGATGTTAAGTCCCATAGTGCTCAGAGCCATGTGAACCATGTGAATACCCAGCTTCTCGTAACCCTATTAAACGATCTCATCCAAACACAGGGAGCTACTGAGAGTGGCACCACTCTTAAGCGAAATTTGGAAAGGTGACATCTTAAAGGTACAGAAATAGGCCTACCAACTTTCCTTGATCTAAAACAAATTCTTATTACCGATGGGATTTTTTTCCGTCACTGCATTTCTTAATGTTTACCGCTTCTGTAATTGTCCGTGACAGTGTCTCTTCCTTCATACATGCATGCATACCTGTAGGGCATTATACCGCAAGGACACAAGCACTGCATAAACAGAGCATTGTAACCATCAATGATGAACATCAAACAAGTCTTGAGACCGAAGAGCACATCAGCGACAACATGCGAATTCAAGGCGATCTAACGAATTACTTCCAGGTTACAAGACGAGAGGATAATGGAAAAATGCTGTCTTGTAGCAGTACATTGCTGTAGGCCGTCTTCATTCTTTCCTGGTCGACGAGAGCAGTTTTTAGCGCGGTGGCCGGCTCCTCCATCGCTCCTCGGGAGCAGTATTCCTTCCGCCTCTTTTCACCGGCGGCGGACCCCAGATAAGTCCTGTGAGGCGGCTTCATAGCTGGCACTCCTCCTTTCGCACAAAGCGCATCAGAGCGCGTCGCCTGTCAAAGAGAGTGCCGCGCTAAGGCTCGGGCGGCATCCTTGGCCTTGCGCGGTAATTACGCGGTCATCTGCTCGGCCGCGCCTTCCCTTCCCTTATTTTCGCGTGCCAGGGGGTGGCGCCGGCGGCGGCTCAAGGCGCTGACGACACCGACGCCGACGGCGGGGCGTCTATTTCAGGGCGGAGACGCGGCGCGGCGCGGCGCGCACACGGCGCCGGCCAGCCGCGGCCTTCGGGCCCACCGATCACAAGCCGCATTACGGCGCATCACGTGCGCGCCTCGCACTCCTTGGCTGAGCGCCCACACCGCCCCGCCTTTCATGTCCTAAGGGGCGGGGCGCCGGACCTCAGAGACGCGACTCGCTCCTCCAGCGTGCTCTTCTGGAGCCGCCCCCTCCTGCCGCCCACTGGCGACCCCTGGCTTGTCCACCAGCGCTGTCTCTCAGCTGCGTCTAGTAAGCATTCTTACTGTATAAGGTCGACGCCCGTTGTTTTTATTGTTATAAGACCCAGTTTAGGGAATCGGGACATTGTTGTTGTTGATGTGGTCTTCAGTCCTGAGTCCGGTTTGATGCAGCTCTCCGTGCTACTCTATCCTGTGCAAGCTTCTTCATGTCCCAGTACCTACTGCACCCTACATCCATCTGAATCTGCTTAGTGTATTCATCTCTTGGCCTCCCTCTACGATTTTTACCCTCCACGCTGCCCTCCAGCACTAAATTGGTGATCCCTTGATGCCTCAGAACATGCCCCACCAACCAATCCCTTCTTCTAGTCAAGTTGTGCCACAAACTCCTCTTCTCCCCAATTCTATTCAATAGCTCCTCATTAGTTATGTGATCCACCCATCTAATCTTCAGCATTCTTCTGTAGCACCACATTTCGAAAGCTATTTATCGTCCATGTTTCACTTCCAATCATGGCTACGCTCCATACAAATACTTTCAGAAACGACTTCCTGAGACTTAAATCTATACTCGATGTTAACAAATTTCTCTTCTTCAGAAACGCATTCCTTGCCATTGCCAGTCTACATTTTATATCCTCTCTACTTCGACCATCGTCAGTTATTTTCCTCCCCAAATAGCAAAACTCGTCTACTACTTTAAGTGTCTCATTTCCTAATGTAATTCCCTCAGCGCACCCGACTTAATTCGACTACATTCCATTATCCTCGTTTTGCTTTTGTTGATGTTCATCTTATACCCTCCTTTCAAGACACTGTCCATTCCGTTCAACTGCTCTTCCAAGTCCTTTGCTGTCTCTGACAGAATTACAATGTCATCGGCGAACCTCTCCATGGATTTTAATGCCTGCTCCGAACTTTTCTTTTGTTTCCTTTACTGCTTGCTCAATATGCAGATTGAATAACATCGGGGAGAGGCTACAACCCTGTGTCACTCCCTTCCCAACCACTGCTTTCCTTTCATTTCCCTCGACTCTTATATCTGCCATCTGGTTTCTGTACAAATTGTAAATAGCCTTTCGCTCCCTGTATTTTACCCATGCCACCTTCAGAATTTGAACGAGAGTATTCCAGTCTACATTGTCAAAAGCTCTCTCTAAGTCTACAAATGCTAGAAACGTGGGTTTACCTTTCCTTAATCTTTCTTCTAAGATAAGTCGTAGAGTCAGTATTGCCTCACGTGCTCCAACATTTCTACGGAATCCAAACTGATCTTCCCCGAGGTCGGCTTCTATCAGTTTTTCCATTCGTCTGTAAAGAATTCGCGTTGGTATTTTGCAGCTGTGACTTATTAAACTAATAGTTCGGTAATTTTCACATCTGTCAACACGAGGAAATAGGACAGTTAATACATAGAGAAGATGGCTGAAACTCTATAAACAACATCACAGACGGAGTATCGCGAACACTACATTTCATGTGGCATACAAACATGAGAGACCATACGCTACTACAAGACAGGCTCCACATTAGTCAGATCAGCAGCACATAGTAAACGACACAGATACAGATACACACATTGACTCGGATGCTATGTCGCACACAGCATTTGAAGACGAGATACACATACACTGAAGCGCCAAAGAAACTGGTATAAGCATGCATCTTCAAATACAAGGATATGTAACAGGCAGAATACGGCGCTGTGGTCGGCAAAGCCAAAATGAGACAAGTGTTTGACGCAGTTCTTAGATGGGTTACAACTGCTGAACTGCCAGATTATCAAGATTTAAGTGAGTTGGAACGTAGTGCCATAGTCGGCGCAAGAGAGATGGGACACAGCATCTCCGAGGTAGCTATGAAGAGGGGACTTTCCCGCACGACCATTTTACGACCGTACCGTGAGAATCAGGAATCCGGTAAAACATCAAATCTCCGACATCGATGTGGCCGGAAAAAGATCCTCCAAGAACGGGACCGACGACGACTGAAGAGAATCGTTCAACGTGCCAGAAGTGCAGCCCTTAAACAAACTGCTGCCGGTTTCAATGCTGGTCCATCAGCGAGTGTCAGCGTGAACGAAACATCATCGATATGGGCTTTCCGAGCCGAAGGCCCACTCGTGTACCGTTGATGGCTGCACGACACAAAGCTTTACGCCTCGCCTGGGTCCGTCAACGCCGACATTGGATTGTTGATGACTCGAAACCAGTTGCTTGGTCGGACGAGTCTCGTTTCAAATTGTATCGCGTGGATGGACGTCTACGGGTATGGAGGCAACCTCGTGAATACATAGACCTTGCATGTCAGCAGGGGACTGTAAAGGTGTGGGATGTAAACAGTTGGACTCATATGGGACCCATGATACATCTAGACACGACTCTGACTGGTGACACACACGTAAGCATCCTATCTGATCACCTGCATCCATTTATGTCGATTATGCATCTCGAAGGATTTGGGCAATTTCAGTAGGACACTTCACTGTCCAGAATTGGTACATAGTTAACCCAGGAACACTCTTCTGAGTTTAAACACTTCCGCTGGCCACAAGACTCCCCAGACATGAACATTATTGAGCAGATCTGGGATGCCTTGCAACATGCTGTTCAGAGGATATCTCCACCCCTTCGTACTCTTACGGTTTTATGGACAGCCTGCAGAATTCATTATGTTAATTCCCTCCAGTACTACATCAGGCATTAGTAGAGTCCATGCCATGTCGTGTTGCGGCACTTCGGTGTGCTCTCGGAGGCCCTACATGATGTTAGGCAGGTGTACCAGTTTCTTTGGGTCTTCGGTGTACAAAAGTAAGCTAAGGTTCTCCAACACCAAACTGAATCAATCTGAAAATGTAACTATCTATGTAGCAGGCTGTTGTACAACTTCCTACCATGTAACGCTATCTGAAGATGTGACATTTCTTCTTCTTTCGCTGCATCAGGTGTGAAAGGCACGAAGCTTTACTGAGTCCTCTCACCTGATGCAGCTGACAATGACATATTAAATCGATTCCCAGTCTCCAATGTTACCTTAAGTTGGAAGCACGTTGTAACCTAATTAATCAATACATTAATAACTGAGTACTGCTACAGTCAAGACAACGTATGCAACAAATGTACGAGGGTCGTTTTTTCTCAGACCATGTTTATTGTTAAAAGTCGGAATTTGGTGATAATATACATTAACATGTCTTGTCCATTTCCTATTTTTCTACGTAGTGCCCATCATGTTCTATGGCCGAACGCCAACGTCGTAGAAGAGCATGTATTCCCTACTGCTGAAAGCTTTTATCCTGTAGGCGTAGCCATGTTTTCACTGCATGACTGGCATTCTTGTCATTTTCAAAGTGTGTTCCCCGTAGAGAATCCTTAAGGTCCAACAATTCAGATGAAATGGCCTTTCTTTGAATCTTGTTGTGCGCTATGATCGAACCCACAGAGAGCACCTCTTTGAATATCCGAGAGTCTCCATCATTGCCGACGGACTTCCAATGCTAACCAACAACTGTAGAGCCAACTGTAAATTGTGATGAGCGCGTGCACCCATGCGTGAGGGAAGACTCGAACCTCCAAAGGGGGACGGAGGTTCGGGTCCTCCCTCGCGCATGAGCGTGTGTGTTGTCGTTAGTTTAAGTTAGATTAAGTAATGAGAAAGCTTAGGGACCGATGACCTCAGCAGTTTGGTCCCATAAGACCTTACCACAAATTTCCAAATTTCGTGTGACTACACACAATGAATCTTTCTCTCCTGCAAACTGAGCACTGTTTTCAACATTCTGGCAGATTAAAACTGTGTGCCCGACTGGCAGTTTACCCCCAATCTTGTCTATGAGTAGTCATCAGTTAAAATTAAAACTTATAAAATTATGTGAATGAAGCTACTGTATGGTTGAAACGACTGGGATAGAAAGAGAGAGAGAGAGAGAGAGAGAAATTCAGTACTAGCAATAATGGAACTACATTGACTGTTATCTAGTCTGTAGGCCGTACTATCTCACTGTGTTATGAGGACGCTGGTTCGTGGTTGTCTTAGAATCTCTTACGTCTCACTTTATTTTCAATGGCTCTCGATAATTCTACAAGGGTGTGAGCCTTAGCGAGAGAACTTCGCCAACATGATTCCCACTAGGAGATACTCTTTCACGGTCGCTGACTACATGGAGGCTGTGCTGACTTCATCAAGACACTGACAAAAGTTATGCTGAGTGACCGTGCTGAGACCTATTTCAGAATTCGGTCCAGGAAAGGGTCACTGTTAAGATGAGGACTATTTTATATTGTCATCCTAAATGGCCATAGATGCAGAAAGATATGTCCATCTTACAAGCGAGTTCAGAAGGAACTCTACAGATCAGTTAGGTTTCCTTACCCTGCTACTCCTAATTACCATCTTTCCCGGGGAGGAATTCCTGCCCTTTTGGTGCGTTTCAGTACAAGGAGTCTCTCTAACGTATTCCTGTCCTCCTGGTGCGCTTCAGCACCAAGGAGCTTCACTAACGGTCAACGCAATCTTGCTGACCACCAATAACTAAGAATTTGAAAGGCGTTGCATTAAAATTACGCTGGCCCAAAATTACTGCTTTACAGAGGAACTGATGGCATATAATTCCCGTCTTCATCTCTCGCCTGGGAGACACATACACTCATCAACAAAAGTTTTGCATTATTACTTTATTTCGAAATTCGTGGCACAGAATATATAAAAATTGTGGTAAGGCTTGCGTATATATTGATTTGCAATGTTTCCAGATCACCAAATTAAAAAAACGAACATTTGCGCAACAATAAAATCGTTCATTGCCTATGGGATGTTTTTTACAACTCCAATGGACAACGTAAATACGTGATGGAATGTTCCATTCGTGGATACAAGCTTGAATCCATCTTGGTATACCATAGAAGCTCTTGTCCAAATTTTGTGCGTAGGTCGTGCTGAGTAAGTGGCTGTTGTCAACGTTCAAAAACAACTCGTTTCAATCGATCCCAGACACGGTCGACTGGATTCATCGCTCCCATCTGGTGGTCCTAGCATGTTTAAAGAACATTCTCACGAAAACACTAAACCTCAGATTTCTCGGGCTAATTTTAACAGTGTATAATTGGCCCAGAATCGAGATACTGTCGCGGCTCTACTGTTACGTCAGAATCCGAGACGGGTAACTTGGAATATAAGATGGTGATCGAATATGACGATCAGCGCATAGTGGGACAGGCTATATGTTGTCAGAATCATAGTTCTGGAACAGTGCTCTATGACGTTAGAGACAAAGAATGGTTAGGCACGTCCATACCTGGCTTCTGATCTATTTGAGATATTTTCCCCCTCACCCCCCTATTCACTGAGAGGTGTATGGTCACTGTATTCTCTATCTCTCCACTTGCGTCTTTATTTAAACAAACACAGGGAAGGACTGTTTAAATAAGTTAAAGTCGAAACTGTATGCTGTGTCGTAAGAACACTTGAGCCTTTATTTAAAGAAATACCTTGTCAGGAGGAGCTCTCTTTGCTGCGGTAGCAAAGTTCATAACCACCACTCTAACTCTGGTTTACCCACTAAAAAGCCAAGCCCCCTGGGGTCACACCATCACCATGCACCAGTTACAGCTCAGTCACATATTACCAATTCAGTAACCTAATGTAAAATGGGCTACAGAAGTTCCGATTACCAACGCTAGGATGCTGTTGTGACAGCACTGCAGCCACAGCCTGCATTACACCAGTTAAAATGACGGGAAACACCAAAGATGCAGAAAAACACTATTGTGCATCAACACAAATGACACGGACTTGTAATTCCCATACGTTGAAATTACCAATAGCTCAGACATGTATTGTGCATAGGCATTAAAAAGTCTAGGGGCTACCCAAAACAACCGGAATTATTTTTTAAAAACCATTTGTTTTCAAACTGTTTACATAACAACCTTATCCCCTTCTCCATTAAAATTAATTCATCTGTCTGACAGATTCCTCCACAGTTTGAAATATTTTTTTGTAGTCATCTTTAGAAATGGCAGACAGCTCCTCCTCTGTTTTTTTCTTGACTTCTTCAATGTTGCCAAAGCTGTGCCCTTTCATGCCTTTGTAGAAATACGAAAAAGTCGCACGGAGCCAGGACAGGCGAGTAAGGTGCATGGGACAGAAGAACAATGAAATTTTTAGCCAAAAACTGTCTAACACAAATAGCCGTGCGTTGTCATGATTCAGGAACCAGTCTCCTGTCTGCCATAAATCGGATCTTTTTTTTATGCTGAACCGACCTCGATGACAAACCACTTATTTCTGACAGTTGATCAATATCCTGCCGACGGTCTGTGAGCACAAGCTGTTAATTGATGTCCAGAACGAGATTTGTCATCAAACGACATGTTACCATTTTTAAATCGAGCAGACCATTTGTACACTTGAGTTTTTCTCAAAGCGTCATCTCGGTAAGGTGTTTTCAACATTAAAACGGTTTCAGCAGCATTTTTACTGAGTAGAAAACAAAATTTCGCAGCTGCACATTGTTCACTAAACCTACCATCATTAAAAACGTAACAAGAACAAAACTGCAGATGAACAGAAAAAGCCAGGTCGACAACACAGGTACTCTGAACTAGCAATGAGTTGCACTATACACGCCTAGCTGCAGAAATGTGTACTTCACAAACTCCACCCAGGGCAATACTATTCCGGTTTGTTTTGGGTACCCCCTCGTACATTCATTATCCTGATGCGTGGGTTGGTCTATGGCGGGCGGCGGATGGCGGGTGGCTGGTGACAGGTGATGAACGGATGCTAGCTATTTACCGACAGCAACATAATCGACAGCAGAGAACCGTCCAAATCGCGAACTTACATGTATTAGACATCCAGCAACAACATTTGAGAATGAAAACATTTATACCTACGAGGGTTGCGCAGAATGTACTGCACCGCATTTTTTTCTTCAACAATTCTTTATTGAAAGTAATGAAAATTACCCACACACCCTATTTTTCCACGTAATCTCCGTCCCATTCTATGGCCCTCCATCAGAGCGAAGCAAGGGCGTGTACGCCCTGTTCGTACCAGTCCTTGTCCTGGTGGCGGAGCCAGTGCTTGTTTCAGTGTGTCAATCATCTCCTCATCGTCCTCAAAATGTCTTCCACGAATGCGTCTATTCTCGCGAATGATAACATCACCTCTCTGCAACATGTCAAGTGCGATAGCCGTGGATGGTCTCCCCTATCGCTGCAAATCGTTGAACTTCGCCGAACCACCTTCTAATGACCTCACCCTCCGTATGCAGCGACTAACTGTACTTCTGACGACGGCAGGTGCTCCATAGACTTCGCACAAGAGTTTGTGAGTATTCCTTACAGTTTCTTTCTCTGGAGTGAGAAACTCAAAGACGGCACATTGCTTGTAACGTACATAACCTACATACGCCATTTTGAAACTGTCCTGCAGCTACACTCTCTGTCAGAACGGGCGGAAACATGGCGCGCTCACTCAGAAGACTTCAAATAACACATATGTAACGTTTCGCATTCGTAGCTTTGTTTCCGGCTGAGAAAAAAACCTGGTGCTCTACTTTCTGGGCAACTTCGTATTTAGAAGTCGAATTTTAGCCATTAAAACTCGGAAAATACGTCTGCCGCGAAGTATGACATTTTCTGTGAGAATAGCGGCCAATACCATACTTCTACACCACATTTCAGGATGGAAACCTAAACCACCTTCACAAAAGAGTGCAGCGTCAACTGACGGCAAATGATTGCAGTTATGCTACCAACACAGTGCAGACAGCCACCTACAACTGGTGAAAGAAATTTGAACGCTATACCACAAGTGTGCAATCAGAGACCTAACAGGGTATTGTGCATCTATGAGAAGCATGGGAGAAACCAGCACAAACTGACACGTCGCCAGAAGTAAGCGATTTTACAACCAGCATCACCTCCACCTAGACAGCTGACAGCTCACTGCCAACAACTCGCGTCTCTTGCCAATCACAGCTGGCAGCGGTTTCAGGACAGGATACCGCCCAACTTCGCATAATTTGTGAAGACATCAAAGCAATTTTGAACGCCCACGTTCCTACCAAGACCATATATCCCCGCCGCACCTCCCTCCTCCCAAAAGCCCCACTACTCCTCTGAGAATCTCGTCATATCTACCGCACGCATTTGAAGACTTGTGACCATGATACACTCACACACCACCGGCAAATCAGAGACATATCAGGAATTTATGAAATGCAAAAAAACGCCGGCACCGGCGCCAGACATGCACCAGACTCAATGCTACACTCCCCATTAACTCTGCCAAGTACTGGAAACCATTCCATCGACTCACTGGCTATAACCCATACCTTACTACCCGCTTCTCCATGATAATGATCCCTTACCTGACAACCTGAGGAAAGCTAACCACTACGCACCATATCTGTCCGACATGTTCTCCATGCCTGATGACCCACATTTCGATTACTCTCTTTTCCCTACCGTCCATGAACGTACAAATGCCGCTGTCCCATCCCTGCCTCCCAGCTTTCAGTACTTGTACAATATACCACACACAGAAATAAATTCACCAATTACAGCAGGTGATATAAGACAAGACTCCACAAAAAAAAAATTACGCAACATTTCCCCCAGTCATGACTACATTACATATCAATGCTTATAAGAATGCCCCCTCTCTTATCTAATCACTCTTGCAACCATTTGCACTTCTCTCCTCTCCATAGGTTATTACCCTCAACATTGGAAAACATCCAAAATCGTACGTTTCCTCAAATCCCAAAAACCTCCTACTGATACCTCCTCCTATCGTGCCTTATCCCTCACCTCTGTGTTTAGCAAGGTCTCCGAATCCGTCCTCTCCCAGCACATCCATTAACGCTTGAACCAACACCTCCTTCTTGTCATTAACCAGTGTGGCTTCGATCACAATTTCTCCTCTGATGACCAGCTCCTGCACCTCACTCACCTCCTATCCCACCAACTCAACTCCCATAAATCCACAATTTTTGTTTCTCTCGACCTAGAAAAAGCCTTAGACCTTGTATGGTATTCCGGTCTCCATTTCAAACTCCAGACATAACGCACTTCCAGTTAACTATGTCTATTTCATTGCATCCTTCCTGTTTAATCGCCCATCCTTTGTCACTGTCAACGATAATAATTACCTCACCTTCCATCCCACTGCAGGAATGATCCAAGGGTTTGTCCTCACTCCACTCCTTTATCTATTCTACACCGCTGATATGCGAAAGCCACCCCCGCCAGTCCACCTCCTTCAGTACGCTGATACCACTTTTCATGCCTCTACCCTACACTCCAGATATCCCAACGATCCCTCCAAATTCACCTTAGTCAGCTTACTTCCTGGTGTAAACAATGGCTCCTCAAGGTCAATCCCTCCAAATCCCAGGTAATAATTGTAGGGCGAAACACCTGCACCTTCCCGACTTCTACCTTAACATTTACAATTATTCTATCCAGCTAGCTAACACACTAAAATATCTTGGAATAACACTCGACTGGCAACTAATGTGCAATCTCCACCTACTGACCATCTATCAGAAAGCCAAAAACAAAGTAAAACTACTAAGTGGCTGAACTTAGAGATTACAGTCCTACACTACTCTCCACAACTACAAAACCTTGATCTACCCCATGCTTTGTTATGCGAATGTTGCATGGATCTGCATCCCACCAAAGTTCTATAAATCCCTCCATATCCTCAAACACCATGCACTCTGCCTCGCTTTTCGTATTCGTTTACCTTCCCCCACCTATCCTCTACCATCTCATCAAACTCCCACCCTTAATCACCCTCATCGAACACCTACATGTCTCCTATATTGTCTGCTAACTAGTTTCTAATAACACCATTGTCTCCCCTCTGATAACCAGCCCTGGTATGCTGCTGCTCTTTCACCAACACATCCCTCGATTCCTACACCTCCACACACTCCATATACTACCCAAAATCAACTTCAATTAACTCTCTCTCCCAGACAATTATATCCTCCCTAACATTTATCTCTCCTACCAACTTCAATCCTTCACCATCTATCCCGCTCCACATCAGGGCTCCTCTGTTTCTGTCTAAACTCACCTGTCTCCCTTCCTTCTTGTACCACTACTCTCCCCTAACTCCACTATTCCTCCTAACCCCCTGTACTTCCTATTGTCTGTCTTCCCATTATCTGCTTCGCCTCCTACGTGTCATGTCCATACTTTCCCCACATAACAGACCCCTACCTGCTTATCCCCCCCTCCCCCCGTGAACCTCTAGGGAACGAATTCTCTCCTTGCAGAATACTTTTTCACACATTGCAGGTCCTTTTCAGATGTTAAGTGAAAGTGCTGTGCTCCAGTGTTTTTTCCATATAATAATTTAATGTCATCACAACTGTGCTTTTAAATTGTATATATTCTTCATTCGTTTAGGTGTCCGTCATTAATCTTTTTGACTTAAAATGTAACCAGTCCTCACATTTTTATTTTTCTGTCACCTTTGTTTAGTTGGGTCACCATCCATGTCTGCCAAGTGCTCTTGGCAAGTGGGAAGGTTTCAGTCCTTGTGAGACCAGTTGTGGAGCTAGTTCATTGAGAAGTAGTGGCACCATTCACTAAAACTGACAATGGCCAGTAGAGCAGTGTGCTGACCACATGCCCTCCATATCCTCATCCAGTGATGCCTAAGGGCTGAGGATGAAACAGTAGCCGGTCGGAACTGTTCGGTCTTCATGGTCTGTTCAGATGGTGTTATCATCTTTCTTATTTTCTCACCCTTGCCTGAAGAGTGGAATAATGTACCACTGACAGCCCCCCACCTCCCCGCCCGTACGCGGTTTAGGTAAGATGAAAAAAAAAATTCAAATGATCGAATATAGTACCAAACCCAATGAAACTTTGTACCTAAGGAAGTGTAGCCCTCCCCATGCAAATACTTTTGAAACGAATGTTGTAATGGCTACACAAAATTTTGATATTTTTATCCACCTGTTCTTGCTCCTACTACAGTGTCGCGTTTCTGTTTTAGACAGAGTTGACCAGCTATTGATACATTGTAAGCAATGGAATACACGTTGTTGTTACTCTGTCTCCAGAAAGCGCATAAGACGTTTTCCAAAATTAAGTGCCGACTAGCGCTAGTGATATAGACCTTTGGTAGTATGCATCAGATGGATGTACTTTGCACCATACATTTCACATTTCTGCAATAACTTCAAATTCGAAGAACAGCTGTAGTTATGACATATTCAGTTATCACGTTAAAGTGTTTCTATTTCTACTGTAGACCTGAAACCACCACAAGTTGGAAGCCAAACGTTCCATTGACATGTCTACATCCACACAGGTACTCCGCAAGCCACCGTATTGTGCTTGGCTGAGAGTACCTTGTACCACTATTAGTCATTTTCTTTCCTGTTCCACATGCAAACAGAGCGACAGGGAAACGACTGTATATGTTCCTCTGTATGAGCCCTAATATCTTTATCTTATCTTCGTGGTCCTTACGCGCAACGCATGTCGGCGCCTGTAGAATCGTTCTTAAGTCAGTTTCACCTTCAAATGCCCATTCTCCAAATTTTCTCAATAGTGTTCCTCAAACAGAACGTCGCCTTCCCTAAAGGGATTCCCTTGAGTTCCTGAAGCATCTCCGTAACACTTACGTATTGCTCGAACCTACCAGTAACAAATGTAGCAACTAGCCTCTGACTTCCTTCGATGTCTCCCTTTAATGTGACCTGGTACGGCTCCTAAACATCGAACAGTACTCAAGAACAGGTTGTACCAGCGTCCTATATGCGGCCTCCTACAGGTGAACCACACTTCCTTAAAATTCTCTCAATAAACCGAAGTAGACCATTCACCTCCCCTACCACAGACCTTCCAAGATGCTACTCTAGGTGGGTGTAAAATGAATGTGCGCAACGGAAAATACTGAACGCGAAAATCAATATTTGGCCCTGTCTGACTACCCACTGAAACAGATCTTAGGATATCTTAGTTGTGATATTATTTTCTCCTTCTTGCTCTTTAAGATATAAATTACAACCTAAACGTAAATGAATGATTAAGGGAACTAGTAACTACTAAATGATAAATGTTGTTTCTGCTTATACATTCACTGTAGATTAAAAAAATCCTGTACATTACAAATGTTTATATTTCCTAACTAATATTAGTGATCAATTGCCCAAATCTGTCCCTTTTTATGGCTACGCGATCTCATATAAATAACGCGAAATGACTCACATCATCTACGTACAAAAACGCTAGAAGACACTACTTTCAAAGATGATCTACAATGGTGTGCAACCTCAGTGGAAAGAAAACTTACGCGATCACAGCTGTTTAGCCTTATAGCCCTAATGAGCCGAAGCAATTAGCAATATCACCATATGTACTGCGTCCGGTGCATCGGAGTGATGGTTCTCGTACACGTCAGCGACGATAGAAGAACTCCAGCCACAAAATAAACTCAAACACTAGGACGGCGGAAGGCGGTCCTCTGACTAGTGTGCTCTAATACTGCCTTCTCCTCTCTGTGTTCTACAGACAAGAAACGCGAACTCCCAGTCACAAGGACGGAAATCAGGCAATGTCTCTACCTGAGTGTAGGTAGAAGAAGTGCTCTCAATCACTGAACGCTGCGTACTCTATGACGACCCCCTACCAGGAGGCGAAGTCCAGAATCGTATAAGTTTGCAACAGTATAGTGCCTAACCGTTCTAACTATAAAATCTCCTGAGAGCAGAGACAGCAAGTCCGTCTGTACCAACAAAAGCTGATACTGAGCGACCGTCAAACACGGGCGCTCTAACCGGAATACCACTTTCTATCCACCGCTGGATTCCCAGCAAAGCTCGGCTTCCCTCCCTTGTAACTGCTGAAGGCGAATCATATTCTCGAAACCACGGAATATTCTCCCTCTCTAAAGATTCTTCCGAACGCAGTCCAACCATATTTTAGTCTTTTGTCGTTCAGTGCGGAAAGTTTGCGAGGAAATACCTATCCCCGTTAATTCACACAGTGGTACGCTTCTCAGAGTAAAAATCCTCGGAAATAACGCAACCTGCATGATTTCTGAAGTAACGATTCCTTGTTCCTCTCTGCTGCGTCCAAGATTTTCAGAGTTCCCGGTTATCCTTCCAGGCTAGCTACAACACCGGCCAGTCGCCACTCTATTGTGCTTCAGCGCTCAGGTGCCCCAACCGTCCATCGTGGCTACTTCCTGTGTCAAGCAGGTCCAACACACCTGTGCGAGCTTTTCCACTCATGGCTTAAGTTACACCTGCCGTTTCATTTCCATTGGCGTTCCAACCTCTAGTAGTATAGGCAATCATTCATTACTCCGTTTTGATAATAAAGACACTCCGTCACCTTTCATGCAATTAACATTAACAGCTATTTACAAAGTGTATGTGACGATCTCAGTCTTCTTTAAATATTCACATATACAACGTACAGCCTATCAAATGATACCTAATTCCGGTTCTAAACCACGGCAAAGTATGTAGATGAGTGCATGTTAAGTGCGAAATTATAGCCACCTTACAACCTCACATGTTCGTTTCATTCCATATCGCTTTTCAATGTTACGCCCAGGTATTTAAACGGTGTGACTGTGTGAAGCAGGGCACTATTATTTTCCACATTTAGGGCTAGCTGATATTTAACATACTGACTATAAATATTGTCTAGGACATTTTGTATCCTTCTACAATCAGTCAACTTCGACACCTTACCGTACACCACATCGTCATAAGCAAACAATCGCAAATTGTTGCCCACCCGGTCCATCAAATCATTTATGCACACAGAGAACAACAGCGGTCCTGTCACAGTTCCCTGGGGCACTCCAGACGATACCATTGTCTCTGATACACACTCGCCGTCGAGGACATAACTCAAAAGGTCTTCGAACCTCTCAGGCATCTGTGAACTTATTAAATATGCTCGTACCTTCGTTAACAGCCTGCAATGGGACACTGAGTCAGCTGATTTTCGGAAATCTAGAAATATGGACTCTGCCAGTTGCCCTCCATCTATAACTCCCATTATATCATGTGGGAAAACGGCAAGCTGAATTTCGCACGAACGACGTTCTCTAAAACCTTGCCGATTCATGGGCACAAGCTTCTCATTTATTAAATTGGAACTGAGAATGTGTTCAAGGATTCCGTAGCAGATATTGATCAGTAATTTTGCGTGTCTGTTCTTTTACAGGAGTCACTGCGCTTCTTTCCAGTAGCTTCGGACTTTGCATTGGGCGAGAGATTCGCGATAAATGCAAGCAACATAAGGGGCCATTGTCATAGAGTACTCTTTGTAAAACCGCACTGGAATTCCATCTGGACCTGCTGACTTCTTTGCTTTCAAATATATCAGTTGTTTCTCTACGTCAGGGATCCTTATAACTGTGTCGTCTATACGGAAGTCCGTCCGATGGTCAAATGACGCTATGTTTGTACGATTCTCCTGCGTGAACGATTTCTTGAACCGAAATTAAAACTTAGGCTTTAGTTTTGCTGTCTGCAACTACCACACCAGACTGGTCAAAAAAAGACTGGATGGAAGCCTTAGGCCCGCCGAGCGATTCTACATAAGAGCAGAATTTCTTCATGTTCTCTGCTAGAACATTTGCTGAAGTATCACGGTCGCAGCTGTCGTTTGCTTCGCGTATAGATCTTTTCAAAGACGCACGAATCTCTACCAAGTTTTACATGTCATCATTTCTGCGTTCTCTTTTGAACCGAGAATGCAACAGTCTCTGCATCCTCAGCATTTTCCAAATACCGTTATTAAACCGTGGTTGGTCTTTCCATCCTCAATCAAGTTACTAGGGACATAACTCTCCAGATCACGATTTGCAGTCTGCTTAGACTTCGTCCGTAATTCCTCTACGTCTGTCTTACTGGAACTAACTGATGGCAGTTCACTATCTAAATGAGACGCTAACAACTGCTTATCTGATGTTTCTAGCAGAAGCATTCTCCTAAATTTATGGTTAATTTATTAAGTTTCCTAACCATAGTCGCTATAATGATATCATGATCGCCATTCCCTGTTTCTGCATAGACGTTATCGGTGACATCGGACATATTTGTAGCTACAACGTCTAAGATATTTCCATTGCGTGTGGGCTGCCGAAGTAGTTGGTCAAGACAGTTTTCAGAAAACGCGTTCAAAAGTACTTTGCACGACTGTCTGTCTCTAGCCCCTTCCCTCCCCCCCCCCCCCCCCCACGCTCTCATCTCACAATGAATCCATAAACATCCTAGTCTATACTCGTTAGGTTAAAGTTGCATCTAACAAGTGCTACTGACCATAGGCTTTCTTTGAATGACTAGAACTGTCACAGCGGCTTCGAGTGGACGGTAAAAACATGGTTCTGTTCATCATAGCCTGCGCCACCTGCTCCTTCCATCTCCATGATTTCTGCCTCACCCATTATGGTTGTCCCATCCAGCTCACCCCCACCCTGAGATACCTTGGCCTCACCCTCGTCACACGGCTCCTGCACGGCCTCATCCCCTTCCCCAACCTCCTCCTTTTCCTGCAACATCTCCACATCCTTTACAATGTCCGCAGGCTTCATCTCCCCCACCCCCTGGTTTCCTCCTTCCTCTCCACCTCCCACCTGTCGTCGCACCTCCATCGCTGTTTCCCTCCATATCTCCACCTCCACACCCTCCATCTCCTTCATCGGGGCAATTTCCAGCAAATCCCTTTCCCAGATGTTGAACTTCGCTGTGACGTATACCCTTCCTTCCAACTGTAACCTGGTCTTGTTCCCCCCCTCCACAGGGCCCTCTTTCCCTCTTCCCTCCTTCTCCCAGAGCGTATTTTCCTCCTCCTCCCCCTGAGTCCGTGCACCCCATCCACGACTCTTTTGCTCCCACGTCCTTCACTCCCCATCCCTCTTTGGCGCACTTCCCCGTCCATCTCCCCTCCTTTCTTCACCTCCCTCCCTTCTTCCCTTCTTCCTCATCTCCTTGCGCCTGGCAGATCCTCCAATTTGCTCATTGTCATCTGCGTGCTACGTCAGTGTTGTGTTTGGTGCTGTTCTCCTGTGCGTCGAAAGGTGTGATTTTAATTGTGTGCTGGCCTTGTACATAGTGTTACTGTCAGTGATTGTTCTGTGCCATGCCATCCTTCGATACTTTTGTGCTCCAGTCATAATTTGCCTTGTGTTCTTTTCATTGTTCGAGTGTGTGGATTTTTGTGCTCAATACTTTTTAAGGTTTTTGTCTCCATTTTACAGTCGCCCCCTTTTTGTCCGTCCTCGTCCATTTTGTTCCCCTAATTTATAGTTTTGTCCGCCATATTTCCTCCTTTGTAATTTTAAATGTCTTTTGTTGTATCATTATTGTCTTTTGGCTGAAGAGCAGCACATATGCTGCTGCCAGCCCAACCCGGATGATGAATTTAAATTCAATAAAAAAAAAGAAGAGGTTCTGTGATGACTGGTTGCATTCCTATCGGTAAATAACAAGTACTCGTTCCTACACACAATTTTTTGTGAGAGTTTATAAGCATAGTATCTCAAAACTTTTTTTCTCTGTTTCACATCCTCCATACAGGTCTGCATCAGCAGCGCCACCGCCGCCGCCGCCACCACCACCACCACCACCACCAGGATGGATGTGTGTCTCTAGATTTTTTATTTATTTTATAGGTAATTTCAGTATCTGCGAATTCTGACTCCCTGTCATTTGGGTTAAAGTTCAAATGTGGTTCCTGCATGTTTCATGTTTTCCATCAGTTTAGCTCGAGTCATGCAAGCTGTGGCTGCAGTGCTGTCAAACAGCATACTATCGGTGGGATAGGGAGCTTCCATAGTCCATTTTGCATTAGGTTACCGAATTGGCAGTATGTGTACAGTTTATCTCCGAAGTGGCGTAAAGTGGTAGCATTGCTCCAGGGCGATTTGGCTCATAGCGGGCTACTGCGAAGCCAGTGCTAGTCTTGGATTCTGATGTCATGTTAAGGCTGCACCAGTATTCCAAGTGTTAGATTGTGATGTCATAGAGCCAGGGACAGTATTCCAGTTCTGGGGTAGCATACAAGAATTCTACACTGTGATAAATAGCCCATAAAGTCTGAGATGTAATGTGATGTCATAGAACCAGTCTCAGTTTCCTACTCAGCGAGCTTCACAATGCTCTGTCTTGCATTTCTGCTCATTTATACATAGGGAAACAACCCTGCTTCCAAAGGTAGCATACTAATGCAATTCGGCCTTTTTTTCAAATTTCTCTCCAAAATTAGAATTTCCTCCAAACATTTCAATTTCCCCCTTCAGTTTATACATATTGCAATTGACCTTTGTCAGATGGGGCTATAGAGGAAGTGCGGAGATCCAATGACTGAATCGATGACGTCATCAGTGACACACACTGCACTGGAACCCACCCACAATAACTACTTGTGCTCTGAAGCTAGCCACAAAGTTGGGAACGAGTTCTTGTGCTAGAGTATTCTCGCGTTGAAACCACTGGATGTTCGTTGATGCATTTGAATGTTCTGCCATATGTGGTTCCGACACATCCCACATGTGCTCGATCAGATGTAAGCCGGGGAATTGGGCAGGCAGTCCGCCCGCCGAATTTCGTCTTATTCAAAGAGCCTCAATACATGTGGTGTGCGCTGTGGAAACGTACTGCAGCAAGTCAACACGGCGCCACCGCGCTTCCAGCAGGTGGCAACCATGCTGGTGGATTAATGGGGCGCCCTACGGTAAGAACTACTTCCTAACCTTGTTACCAGCATGAGAGCATGTTGCAGAGCATGCATTGCCATCCTTGGTGATCACTTAACCTGCTAAAAACTATTTCCAGTCTTTTTAACGTCTAGGAGACCATCAAATATTGTGGTGAGTTGATTGTAATTTTTGTCTTTAAATTAAATGTGTCATTTCAGTTCGTCACATTGCGCATTTCTTTTAGTTGCCTTCCGTACCATACTATTGCAGTTCATCCAACGTATGGTCTAAGTTTCAGTGAGCTTTGTTAGTTGGCAGTGACACATCCAGTGGAAGTGACTTTCGTCCTTAAGTTTTGCACACCAGTGCATATTGCTTTCCGTATGTGTATCTCGCGAAATGACCATGAATAAAAATAATTAAATAGTTTCAGATTCAAACAGAGGCTTCCGAACGATCGTTGTCCTGCACACCATTGAAAACTGGAAGAAGCTACATGGACTGAAAGTACTATACAAAGTACCCTTAGCCACACACCATAAGATGGATTGTGCAGTATAAATGAGGATGGACAACACTGAACTTAAAACACGTTATTACCACCACGTCTAAGAGGGGAGTTATCAGTGAATGCGCGGTAGGCTTGTGCTCTATATGACAGTTACTGTTGAGATGGCTAGTCCATTCTCCGCCATCCACCTGAAGTAGAAAGACAATACAGATTATGAGGTTCCAGCCTCGCTAGTTCTGTGGGGATGCATACTTAGTTCTTAACGAAATCGCACAAAAAGAAATCGTCCTTCTATTGTTCTGGAGAGCGGGACGACAACGTCTGGCAGGTATTTCTTGTCTTAGGGCAAAGCAGGACCAGCCATTCGGCCTGGACAATAGCGATTCACGCAATTACCCAAACTCACGAAGCACTGTACTGATGTTTCAACTTGTTAGAGAATGTACCCTGTTCCTTCTCCACCACCATGAATTGGGACTTTATATATTAAAGTACTTTGTGAAACGACAGCCTTTTTCCCCTTACAGACTGCTGGCCATTAAAACTGCCGACCATTAAGGCGACACGCAGCAAACGCCAAACAAATTTGAAGTGAACTGCATACTTGGATACGCAAATGATTAGCTTTACAGCACAACCATATAAAGAAGGCAGGAGTAACGCCATCTACATTCTGTAAGCAAGGAAATACTACTCGGTGGTTTTCTTCTTCAGAGATCACATGATTGTGTTTGGCATGTCCATGTTATAGCTTCGGTAAAAAGGTGGAACGTTTACCAATACGTGTCGAAATTCGACAACGGGAGTATCGTCGTCTAGCAAGACTGCGGTTTACCGCCCTGCGATGCAGCTGTTCACGTTGGTATACCACAACTGTCGTGCGAGTGTGGTACCTCAACAGTACCACATGCCTAGCCCCCGAGAGGATAGGCCAACTGTTTTCTCAGCCATGCAGGATCGTACAGCCACATCACCTACCAACATTCAAGCTTTCGTTGATGCGGCAGCAGATGGAGGCTCCCAATGACAACATTGAACACAACAGTGGCACCACGTCGTCTTTTTGGGTGAGACCTGGGTCAGTGTCCAGCATCAGGATGGACAGACACATCCTTATGTACAGTCTCCGAGGAAAACCAAACGCCGGCCGCGGTGGTCTAGCGGTTCTAGGCGCTCAGTCCGGAGCCGCGCGACTGCTACGGTCGCAGGTTCGAATCCTGCCTCGGGCATGGATGTTAGGTTAGTTAGGTTTAAGTAGTTCTAAGTTCTAGGGGACTGATGACCATAGATGTTAAGTCCCATAGTGCTCCGAGCCTTTTGAACCATTTGAAAACCAAACTTTCTGCATTACACTCGTCGTCATCAAACGAGTGCAGCTCTTGGAGTGATGGTGTGGGTTGCCATTAGGTACATAACACTAGTTCTCAAAGCCAGTAATTGAGACAGCAGCCGTTACATTTGTGACGCGTTAAGGTTAATCAATGGCTGTGCACTTGGAAACATCAGATTTCTAAAAGACAACGCAAGATGGTATGTTGCCCGAGTCATCCTGACCTACCATGATACTCAGATGTGTTCCACTATCAACTTGGCCAGCACGTTCGGCAAATATCTCACCAGCTGAAAACATCTTGTCATGGATTGCCACGCTACTAGCACGCCCTAACTCGCCAGCCACTGTGTTTTATGAACTCGGGCGCAGAGATGAAGCGGTATGGCGTGACGCATCCGTGTCTGTCATCCAAGGTTAGTATTAGCAGTGACAGAGCTACTGTTGCTGCCAGAGATGGGAACTCTGTGGACCGAATTTCGCGTCTCAAAATCGCCAACAAATCTCCTAATTATATGTTCTTCCTGCTATGTTGTATGAGCACAATAAATAAAATTAATATATTTTCTGCCCTCCATGGTGTTGCCATTTTAAAGACCAGTAGTACGGTTTTGATATCTTAATCTAGGAAAGAACGCTACTCACATGATGGTGTACGGGGTGTGTGTCATCATTTGTTTCGTACGTAATTTGTGAGTCGCACTAGACACCCCGATAAGCATCGCAATAGAACTTTGAGAAATGAATGACTTACGGAATGCATAATTCACGATAACGTCGCTACGGTACTAGTTTCTACAACATGGTCGACAATGGACGACTAACAACGCAGTAGCACTCGATACTTGTGTTGCTTTTCACGATATTGAAAGTACTATTGCGAGTCTGAGGTGCTTTCAGCATCGGTTTTACACACGGTGGGCTCCTTGCAACAGAATTCATACGCTATACGATCAGTCTGTATCGGAAAGATCAGTAATGGAAGCGAAGCGACCTCGGCCGAAGCCTGTTTGCTCGCCGGAAAATATTGAAGCGGTACGAGTTGCTCTACAGAGAAGAAGCCCCGGCAAATCGTGCAGAAAGGCAACAGTACAACTGGGGCATATCCAGTTGCTCCGTTCGACGGATTCTTAAAAGTGAGCTCCAGTTGTAAAGATGAACTCTGCCAGAAGCTCAGTGCAGAACACAAGCGGCAGAGACCACCGTTTGCCCGTTTGGCCGACGATAGGGAGCTAACTCTCAGCAACGTTTGGTTTTCGTACGAGGTGCATTTTCATTTGGATGGTGTGGTAAATAAACAAAATGTACGCTTGTGGGCTACTGAAAATCCGCAAATGCTTCATGAACGACAACGTCCTGCTCCGAGGATTGCAGTGCGGGTCTCAATTTCCAGTTAAGGATTTATTGAACCTTTCCTGTTTGAAAAAACTGTGAACAATGCACGTTATCTGAGCACGCTCCGAAATAACTTCGTTCCACAGTTCCTAGCTACTACTTTGCCCTCCAACACGCAGTGGTTCATGCAAGATGGAGCAAGGCTACATACTGCAATACTGTGTGGGATTTCTTATACGAGCGTTTCGACATGTGGGTCGTTTCACTCAGGCTTCCAGGTCGTTTCACGGACCGACAGTTTTGCCCTCCTGCTTCCGTCTACAATCCGTGCCTCAGTCCAAGTGTGTTCCTTCTTTGTCCGTACCTAAACAAAACAATATTCGCGAAACGTCCAAATGATTTAACGGAATTGAGACGTCTCATTCTTCAAGTTTGCGTTGAAATAGCGGAAGACATGTGCCGTAAGGTTATAGCTAACATCAATATTCGTGTAGGACGTCAGGAATTAAAGTGGTGGACATATTGAGCGGGTGCTGAGTTGGAAAAATTCTCCACACAGTGTTTTCCATGGCAGTACATGTTCCCATGAACATGTCTTGCAGGTAAAGTGTTTATTCAAAAACAAAACGATGACACACTTCGTGCACCACCCTATATTTGAATGACAATACGCAACATCGGCTGCAGGTGGATGCACGTATACAGGTTAGAGGCCCTATCAGAGACTACTTCCGCCAATACTTCTGCGAATACATCGATTCATATGCATGTGACGTAATAACAATAGCAGTTGTTTTGTCCAGGCAAAGACGCTTCGCTTAGTGACGACCAACATATTTTCGTGACACCACAATGAAAAGTTGTGAATGATCGCAGAACAAAACTGAAATGTAATCTAAGCGTGTCCTTGAAAGATAATGCCTACCGATTCGTTCCGGACTTTGTCGCAGTTATATGAGCATTATTAGGACCTAATCAGCCTCGACTGCACTATGGACTTGCAATTGCACGATTTGCTGTTCTTAGTGCATTTACCACATGACAGTGTTGCATTATTTCAACTCGGTATTGCTGCCTACTAATATGAGTACGAGAACAAATAATTAGCATGCATATTTGCATGATTATACACTAATCAGCCATATCGTTATGACCACCTACCTAATAGCCGGTATGTCTACCTCTGTCACGCGTAACGGTAGCGACGCGTCTTGGAATGGAAGCAATGACATATTAGTGGTAGGTCGCTGCAGGTAGTTGCCATCACTCCAGCTCACACAAGTCACGTAATTCCCATAAATTCTGGAGAGGGGGGTCATGAACCCTCAGGCAATATGCAGTCACATCCCAGATGTGTTCGATCGGGTTCAGGTCCGGTGAGACGGCGGGCCATCAGATCAGCTATAATTCGCCTCCTTGTTCCTCGAACCACTCCAGCACACACCTGGTTTTGTGACAAGGGGCATTATCTTGTTGAAAAATGCCACTGCCATCGCGACGAGCTGTACATGGTCTCTTTGTCCCACAGTGCAGGTGTCAAGGAGCTGTTCCCCTGAAAGACGACGGATTTACGTCCTCCTCCGTAGCGTAGCGGTAACTTTACCGCCTACCACACAGGGGGCCCGGGTTCGATTCCCAGCAGGGGACTGGGTGTTGTGTGTTCTTCATCATCATTGACTTGCAAGTCGCTGATGTGGCGTCACCCCAAGAACTTGCAATACGACGGCCGAACTCCCCCGAGTGGGACCTCCCGACCACCAATGCCATACGATCATTTCGTTTTGTTTTTTGCGTCCTCCTACCGGCATAATGAAGGAGATATCGCGATTCACCAGACCATGCTACGCTCTGCTACTGTGCCAATGTCCAGTGCCGATGGTGATGTACCCATTTCTGTCGTGGTGTTAACATTGGAACATGCGTGGGTCGTCGGCTGCGGAGGCCCATCGTTAGGAGTGTTCGGTGCACTGTGTGTTCAGACAATCTTTTCTTTGGCCAGCATTAAAGTCTGATGTTAAGACCACCACAGTTCGCCGTCTGCCGTGTTTTACCTGTCTGTCCAGCATACAACGTCCGACATTTGTAATTGGGGGTGGAAATGGTTTCACCTGGGTTTCACCACGTGTTGAAGACGCTCACCAGAAAATTCATCGAACACCTGACAAGTCGTGCAGTTTCCGAAATGCTCGTGCACAGCCCCCGGGCTATCACAATCTGCCCTCTGTCAGACTCAGCTAGATCGCGCTTCTTCCCCATTTTTCACAAGGACAGCTCGCTCACTGATACGACATGCACCGTGCGTGTGCCTGACTAGCAATCAATCCTCGCCAGGTGACGCGGCTATTGCCTGGACCGGTTTATATCCATAATAGCTCGGTGGTAATAATGTTCTGGCTGATCAGTGCATCTGTGACTGTACCAAGACATTGAGATTAATTATAAAAGAGCTGGAGCCAGTCATCTGGTGATAACTCTGCAGTCTAATGCTGCACTGCGTGCCTCATAACCGTGCCGCTCTTCAGGCACAATTCGCACAAAAAATTTTGACTTAAAGCCAAAGTCACAGATAGCTGTCCACGTAGTTCTCAACACGGATGCTTGCTAACTAAATAGAAAATGGTTCAAATGTCTCTAAGCACTGTGGGACTTAACATCTGAGGTCATCAGTCCCCTAGACTTAGAACTACTTAAACCTAACTAACCTAAGAACATCACACACATCCATACCCGAGGCAGGATCCGAACCTGCGACCATAGCAGCCGCATGGTTCCAGACTGAAGCGCCTTGAACCGCTCGGCCACAGGGCCGGCAACTGAATAGAAAGTACTACTTATCCAAAGAAGAAGACAAAAATTTAGCATATCACATGTTAGTTACAAATGACTCTACGATATTGAAATTTTTGCTGGTGTCACATTCCTCTATGCATAAACTGAACGTAACATTAAGTGCCACGATAGCCTGTAACGACTAAATTTTGCTATGTACACAGATACAGTGCTGTAGCGGGAACCTTCTCCTGTTCCGCAGAACGTGATGTTAAAGGAAACGAGTATTAAATTTTCACTACATTCTTTGGTATTTTTCGAGGAACCTGTAGCACAAGTAATTTTTAAAGACTCGAAAACTTCCAGAAAAGCACATGTTTGCCATCCAAAGATGTAACACTCTGCGTAAAACCAAATAACTGCCGATAACAATCTTCTAAATAACAATAACAGACGTTATGTTTCTTTCCAGCTAAGAAAATGTAGTACGAACGAGTCGCTGGCATTCTTTGCATCTTACAGCGAATTCTTAGTTCGCTTTACCTCTCCATTTCGATGACTGGCGTCAGCTATCGGAGACTGAATTCTTCTTGTTGAGCCTAACAACCTTAAAATATTCAAAGAAATTCAGAACCATTTCTACTCTCGCTGTTTGTCTCAATAGATATACTTCATTCTATCTTTCTAGATACCGGAGAACTGAAAGCAATACGTCTTCTCGAATCTATTACATTTTGAAAGTAACATGAAGTCTTATATCATTAAAGCAAACGAACGCAAATGGAGTGATGGAACTCCAGTGCTGCGAAGCTGAGTTTGAAAAATATTCATTTGGAAAAATAAGCGAATGAGTTACTTGAAGAGATACAGCAACCACCCACTTTCTGCACACCTTTATGCTTTACATATGCCTAGACTCCTTTTGAGCTAACGCATATCTTTACCTGGCGTAATACATTTGTAGTTTGTTTAATACATTTTACGTATTACTCCATTTTAAGATGGGTAAAGTCCGATACGCGGCATAGCACAAATAGAGCTTTAACATAAAATGTCCGGCAGTCCCAAAGCAAGTATTGAATCTAACTTTAGAATATTTCTCCTCGAAAATACCTTGAATTTCATGGATGAATTTCTATTTAACAACTGGTAACCTATAAGGGAAAAAAGGAAATTGTTTTTAAGTGTGGTTAATGAGTGAGACTAAAAAATAATGAAATAATCTGTTCATTAATGTCAACAGTAATCGTGGATACATATCCTCCTAACTAAGTCGTTCCACATTATTTCGATATAAGAGTCATTCAAATGATACATGGTACATGTAACTAGCTAACTACCTACAAAATTACTGTTTACTTTATTCTTTCATTCAACTTAATCCATTGCCAAGGAGCTCAACAACCAGTAACTCGGATAAACAGATGTAGGTGAATTAAAGTGGCGATGCTATCCGAATTGGAAATATTTAATTGTATCTTGTACCTTTAGTGGATTATGTGTATTTTATGAAGACCGTCTTAACGATTACATGAAAGTCTTCTTAGAGCCTGATATACAGAGCCCCTCTTTTTCTGAAACATCTTTTGTTCTTACATTTCTTTCAAAAATATCGACAGTGGTGTGTAGAGAATGATTCGGTTTTAAAATACGCTCATGACCCGATTAATTAGAGGCATAGAGTTAGTGACGTTAGAGCCCCCTGGTGCTGAAGCATTGTGACGTGGATTGCATTAGACGTAATGAATTCTGAGGAGGAATTCTGATTCACGACCACCCAGTCGTCATTCACAAATATTCAGTCAGATCGTTATAAGGTTTCCAAGTGGTGCGAAGACTAGCAGCTTGCTTCAAATGTTCAGAAACGTAAACTTTTGCACTTCACAAAATGAGACAACGTAGTACCCTGTTACTACAATATCATGAGAGAAGTGGAATAAATTAACTGATTCAACCACCTGTATGTAATAATTTGCATGCGCAGGTGGTTGACTTCGGTTCATTGTAAGGATAATGGGAAAATACAAAGACGGTTGCTAACAAAATACTCGAGCGACTCTCCCCATAGTATTGCTCAAGTATGTGAGATCCATATCACATAGGGCTGACAGGGCATATTGAACTTATAAAGAGAAACTTTGTAACCTCCCCACAAAAAAAATTGTAATAAAATAATTATTATGGAAAGCGATTCTAGTTTTAGTGTAACCTCAGAACAAAACTGGTTCCCATTTATAACCTCCCTACAGAAATTCATTCACATTTAACCTCCACACAAAATTTGTTTCCCATTTAATGTAAGCTCGATACAGAAAAATTCCTAAACCTCGTAATAAAAAATAAATTCAGTAACCTAGTAGAATTTGGACGACAGCAGCGCTGCGTCATGGCCCTGTAAGATCATTCTGAATAAAATAAGGAAAAATTCTTACCTCAATAAAAACGGCGAATACATCAGCTCTTATATAAAATTTTTCCGGGACAGCTCTGTGCAATGCTGGCCGATAGATTTGTCATTTATGAAAGGAAGCAACTGACTTTATTTTATTTTTTTTTTTTTTTTTTGCAACAATAGGAATGATCATGGATTGAAGAAATTAGTAAATTCTTTAAATTGAAATGAATTTTTGTTAGAAATTACTTTATATCACGAAGATTATTATTAGGACATTTTTAAAAGATTTACATGGGAGTTCACATAACATTACTAGATATGCGCGAGGCTGCTTTTTACCTTATACAATAATACTGAGGCTCCGGCATCGCTGCACCGCGACCGGCCCAGCCAACATGATACACCAGACTGGACTGACAAGCGCAGACAGGCGACTGCTCGCTAGCAACAACTTACTGCTGCTGCTACACAGTTCGTACTGCAGTCAACACTGCTCTATGGTCTCAGATTCTCTTATAGCTTACATATCGCAGGCAGCACATACCTCTTACAACTTATGAAGAGAAAGGACCACAAGTTTTTCTGATCCTCGAGAGCACGTCTCTCAGACGGCGAAAAAAATTTAACTGACAGACGCTTTAAGACAGACTCTAACTATTTTTCGATTATTGACTTCGAAACTTTGAAGAAACAGTGAGGAATCTTGGAACATACTGTCCATTTCTGTCCCGTGTGAACATCGAAGACCGAAGTAAGCTAAGTACAGCGCCCAGAGATGCATTTAAGTAATCATTCATTTCTCGTTTCGTATGCAAATGGAACGGGAAAAAGCCCTAATTAGTGGTCAAAGGGAAGTACCGTGTGCCATTCAATTTAACGCGGTTTGCAAGTATAGATGTAGATGCTGGGATACAAACAGGTGAAGTTCGATATCTTGACTGTCATCCAATGTGTACTCATTAACTTTTAATTTTCTTAATTATGTTCTTAGAATTTATTGGAGTTTATAGGGTTCCGTACCTCAACCCGTAAAAATGGAATCCTTATAGACTCACTATGTTATGGTTCCGTACCTTATCCGGTAAAAACGTAACCGTTATAGGATCACTTTGTCGTCCATTTGTTCCTCAGTCGGCCTGTCCGACCGTTAAAAACCCTTTTTCTCGGGAACGGACAGACGTATCAAGTTAAAATTTATGTCGCGTAGTAAGGCCCACGGTCCATTGGCAAGTTAATGCTGTCAAGACATACGGCCACTTACGACACACATTTTGATATTCGCGAACTGACTCATCAAAACCTATAGGGTACTTCCCGTTCCCCTGGAATCGAGAAATTTGGCAAGATACAGGGTTTCTCAGGACATATAAATAAAAATCGGAAATATGTTAATTCGCAATTATACCGCGTATATAAGATGAAGCAAAACGAGGATAATGGGATGCACTCTAATTAAATCAGGTGATGCTGTGGGAATTGGATTAGCACTTAAAGTAGTAAATGAGTTTTGCTATTTTGGAAGCAAAGTAACTGATGATGGTCGAAGTAGAGAGGATACAAAATGTAGACTGGCAATGGAAAGGAAATCGTTTCTGAAAAAGAGAAATTTGTTAACATAGAGTATAGATTTACATGTCAGGAAGTCGTTTCTGAGACTATTTCTATGGAGTGTAGCCATGTATGGTAGTGAAACGTGGACGATAAATAGCTTGGACAAGAAGAGAATAGAAGCTTTCGAAATATGGTGCTACAGCAGAATGCTGAAGATTAGATGGTTGGATCACATAACTAATGAGGATGTATTGAATAGAATCGAGGAGAAGAGAAATTTGTGGCACAACTTGATGAGAAGAAGGGATCAGTTGGTAGGACATGTTCTGAGGCACCAAGGGATCAGCAATTTAGTATTGGAGGGCAGCGTGGAGGGTAAAAATCGTAGAGGGAGACCAAGAGATGAATACACTAAGCAGATTCAGAACGATCTAGTTTGCAGTAAGTACTGGGAGATGAAGAAGCTTACACAAGATAGAGTAGCATGGAGATCTGCAACAAACCAGTCTCTGGACTGAAGACCACAACAACAACAACAACAACAACAACCACACAAAAATGTTTTTTATTTTGGTATTTTTAACCGATGTCAAACTTGAAATTAAAACAGCCAATAGTTCTGCATTCAGGCTGGCTGAGTCGCTATGGTAAGACTAGTCTGTGAATGCTTGTTTCACATACAACCTGAAACAGCACATATACCTGTAACAGTCACTCCTGGATATCTGATGACGTATAAATTTCGAAACGCGTCATATGAGCAATAGAGTCATTTCTTGGCTGACATTTGTCTTTTAAACTGCAACCCAGTCAGCCTATATGCAGTACTGATTATTGTAACAGTATAATATAATAACTGAAATTAAAACACTCTCGAAAGCCTTAGACCGACACCTTGCCAGTATCAGTGTCGATAACAGGCAAAAACGGTCGTGATTCTCGATTCCGGAATGGGTGAATTGTTTATATACAAAATTAAGTTTGTTAGGAGCCCTCAGTACGCTAGTCCCACCGGCAACTGAGCAATTTTTTAACCATGTTCTGGGAAAAGTGTGGGGTTAACCACATCAGTGCTAAAAGGAAGCCGCTAATCTTCGGTTACAAGATGAATCATTTAAACCTAATGGCTGTAATCTCACCTAAACACCTACGAATCACAATTACGCACAACTTAAATTGGAAGAAACACAGAAAATGTTGTAGGGTGGGCGAACCAAAACCGCGATTAATTGGCAGAACAGATGCAAGCGACCTGCGTACATTACGCTTGTCCGTCCTTTGTTGGAGTACTGCTGCGCGTTATGGGATCCTTGCCAGAGAGCATTAACAAAGTACATTGAAGAAGGTCAAAGAAGAGCAGCACGTTTAGTATTATCGAGAAATAGGGGAGAGAGCGTCACGGACGTGATACAAGATATGGGGTAGAACTGACAAAAACAAAGGCGTTTCTCGTTGCGGCGGCATCTTCTTACCAAATTTCAACTTTCTCTTCTAAAAGCAAAAAAATATTTTGTTGACGCCGACCTACATAGGGAGAAACGATAATCATAGCTCCAACGGAAAGATATAGCTGTTCGTTTCTTCCGCGCGCTGTTTGAGAGGGGGATAGTACAGAATTATTGTGAAGGTGTTTTGATTAACCGTCTGCCAGGCACTTAAGCGTGATTTCCAGGGTATTCATATGGATGTAGAGGTAGATAAAGATTTCAGTGTTTTGCCATTCAATAAGTACTATAGTGTTGCCTTGCTCCCGACTTATGATGATTCATCTCCTCTCCGTGTTATTTCTTTCCGTTTTAGTGGCTGTGATTACCTTCCTCTTTTTGACAGCTACTTTTGTGTTCTATCAAGGATATGCTGTGTGTTCCTCGATCCGAGGAAACCATCTCTGCCAGAGTTAACTGCCGTGGACAAAACTTTCTTAATGGCAGCGGTTGCAGTCAACTATTGTTCATTGCAGAAGTTGGTAGACAAGCCTCCTATCCACACACATATCCCTTCACGTTTTGAGATCTGCGATCGCTTTGAATAAAAACACTGCCATTCAAGACTCTTCTTATTTAACTGAGGTAAAATTCGAATGCAAAAATATGAATTGCGTTTATTCAGTAGCTGCAGACGCAACTTAAGAATCATTAACATCGTTTTGTACGTCTGTTGTTGGCCCGGCAGCCACTAACACTAACATCAGATGGCTGAATAAAAAACTTTTTAAATACCCGCCATACGCATATTGGTTCTCTGAGGAATCTTCAGTGACAAGTCCATGTGGTTATTTCTTTACACATGTGCTACAGTAAAACAGTTTGTGATAACCCTGCACTCTCTTCTACGTCCCTCTCTTGAACACTTATTCGAGCAAGTGATAACTTTTACACACGGTGATGTGTGAAGTGCGAAATACAGAACAGCGTTCTGAATTATGCAGAAGAGTCACATTCTACGAGAAACAGAAATGAAGGTGCAGCCACACAGAATCGTAAATAGGAATCGTAGTATTTAAAAATTCGTGAAACCTCTGGGGCGTAAGTCATTTGTAAAAAAGGCTAAGTCCAAATATCCATAATGTGGAAATTGTTTAAAGTTATGTCGTTACAGCATTAGCATACAGGTGAATCGCAAACGGGTTCCGAGTTGGAGCGAAAGCATGGCTACCGCAACGACGAATAGACAAGTCTATCACGTTATGTGCACAGAATGTTGTCAGATCTTGTAACGGTTGCCAGCGAGATGGTAGGGTGGAGGATGGACAAAACGCACATCCATCTCCCAAGTTGTGCAGGCATAAGACCGTCCATCTCTAGTCTTTCCACCTTTGCCTTTGTCAGAAAAAAAAATTACTTAGTCAGTCGGTTATTTTCCAAATGTGCCCCAGAACCAACAAACGTTACTTCCAAGTATGGGATGTTTTTCTACATTTATTCCATACATCTCACACGCACGAGACCACAAACAGTGGCCGGCCGGTGTGGCCGAACGGTTCTAGGCGCTTAAGTCTGGAACCGCGCGACCGCTAGGGTCGCAGGTTCGAATCCTGCCTCGGGCATGGACGTATGTGATGTCCTTAGGTTAGATAGGTTAAAGTAGTTCTAAGTTCTAGGGGACTGATGACCATAGATGTTAAGTCCCATAGTGCTCAGAGCCATTTTGAACTGATGACCTCAGATGTTAATTCCCATACTGGTCACAGCCATTTGAACCATTTTTGAACCGCAAACAGCTTTTCCCCGAAACTTCCAACCCAAATTTTTCATTGTCTCCTTGCTGACTGCTTGATTGGGCCTCGACTGATATAGTTTTAGCATTTGAAACCATATGTTTCATGACTGGTCTTCGGTCTAATCACCTCCATTTGGTATAGAACAGCTTGCAGGCTGTTTTCTTCCACGCTACACCGCACACAATTACCGCTGCATGTGCCCAGTATTTGTGTGGAACCAGTATACAGTGTAGGGCCTACACTCGAATGGTAACAGGAAGTTAAGCCACACGCAGTGCAGAGTGTATCGGTGCCACTGCAGAGCACTTCTAAGATCAACCTTGCTAAAGCTTACGTAGTTTCTGAATATTCTGCTTCTGAATAAAATTCCAGAACAGTATTACTGTACACACATACGTACGCAAGCTTCTACCAATTTTTGCATTTCGATTATCCGCTCCAGTATTTTAAATACGTTTAATTTACTCCTGCGTCTCACAACCTTTCTGCGACATGTTGCACATTTACGAAACGAGTATCGTAGTGTTAATTTGTACTACAATATACATTTTATCACGCCGTTTAATTAACCCAGTTCTCTCACGTGAACCGAACCATTTTTTTTCGTCGAGTGATGCAATAAATGTTAACATGCACGGTCGAATATTTCAAACAGTGTAAAGTTATTGGAACACGCTCCATAATTTTGCTGTGTTGAATCGCAGCGCATTTCAGTTGTAAGTCCCAGCTATAAATTCTACTTAACATCCAGAACTTGGAAACGTTGAAAACTGTAAAAGGTAGTCTGACGTTTTAATGTAAATTGCGTATTTAACTCTAATGGGAAACTCAACTGCTCCCTCCCACGATTAGTAACGTACATTACGCTTATAATAACAGTTACGATGCAAATTGCCTAACTTTAACTGAAATTGTTTTCGTAGCTTGAATTTCAGATCATGGAATGGGCTCCGTTGCAATGACGAAGCGCTTCTTTATAATTGAGAGCGAATTTAGCTTCTGCGAGGGAGTTCATTTAGCGGGGGACTTCGCGTCCGGTATGATGCGACATCGACAGAGTTTTACACATTTGTGCGTGTCTTAGTAGGCATAGAACATTTGGTCATAATTGCATTCTGGAAGCAGTTTTATTTTCTGGAGTAGCTTACATGCATATTAATGTTGCTTATGTTCTCCAACAATTGGTACGATCTTTTCTTCCTTCAAACGGTATACGAAACACTATATGCTGATGACGCACTTTCATAGTTATTTGTAGTGTGGCAGTTAGAAATTCGTACTGAAATAATAGAAGTAGATGCATTGTAATGTTTGTTGACATTGCCAGCCAAGAGATACGTACCAATTTTTATATAATAACAATTTTTTTTTATGTTAGGGACTGAAAACCTAAGGAGTCAAGGTCGCGCATGATCCGTTTATTTGGACTGATTATAAGTTTCGCCTAAAAGTGTAGCCTCCTTCCGATCTAAGATATAAAACAAATTTTTTTTCATGTTGACATGGATTTTAACGATGTGTGAATCCGTAATCGCATCAACACTAATTAATAAGGCCTTATGTTACGTGCAGTAAATTTGTGTGTGTACTTTTAAACCTTGCTGCAGTATTATACGCAGTTCTGTAAGCTACTTTACGTTGCTAACATGAGAAAAACTCTGTTTTATGTATTAGATTCCCAAAATTAGTAATTCGTCAAAATAAATATTTCATGTGAGATCTTGACTTCATGGGTCTTCAATCGCCAATATACAGAAAAAAGGATGTAGTATATTGCTTATTAAATTTTATAACACAGTAATCACTCACGTGGGAAGTATAAAATCTATTGAATTTATAATTAAATGGGGCTCAAGTAAGACGTTTCTGTTTCCAAATACACAGCAAGGAAAAAGATTAAAACACTTTGAGAGACGATGATGACTTTGATCCGATGACAGAATATGCCAACTGGGGATCACAGGTTTACTTTTAAAGATCTCAACGTTAGCCACCAGCAGACAGCATAGTGACGTAGCTACCAGACCAACACCTGTGTACATCCTTTAAAAGATAATGTCCAAGGTCATAAGGCCCAATGTAGTGTAAACATGGAGAACCAGCAGGGTTCGAGCCACGGAGACGCACTCGTGCTTCCTACAGCAAACTTAGTACGTTTGCTTGGGGTCAAAAAAATGGTTCAAATGGCTCTGAGCACTATGGGACTTAACATCTGTGGTCATCAGTACCCTAGAACTTAGAACTACTTAAACCTAACTAACCTAAGGACATCACACACATCCATGCCCGAGGCAGGATTCGAACCTGCGACCGTAGCTTGGGGTCAAATCGTTACCATTAGAGTGACGGCATGGTCGCTTCGGAGAATCGCCACACATGTTAGAGGTGCCACGTTGGTCGTTCAGCGATGCTGGTAGTATTGGACAGGTGAGCATTCTCACACTCTTACGTGATGTTCTGGACCTTTAGGTAGCACAGAAGCCCGCCACGGTCGTCGTATTGTAATGGCAGCAGTGACAGTTGAAACAAATATCGCAGTCAAGTTATCAGCAACTGTGACCCCCACAAGTGTCAAAACGACCTGCTGCGAACCGCTGACTAGCAGCGAGGCTAGCGGCACGCACACCTCTAGCTTGTCTTCTAGTCCCGTCACGGCATCGACGTGCACGTATGATGCCGTCACACCTGGAGCACGGAATGACGCGCTGTGGTCTTCAGTGACTAAAGAAAATTCTGCCTTAGCGCAAGAAATGGTTTTCCGCGTGTATGACACAGAACTCATGAGCGCTGTCTCGAACAGCGTATTCGTTCGAGGCAGGCTAGTCTCAATCCAGACCTTATTACCGGAGGCGCGATAAGCTGTTGTTGTTGTTGTGGTCTTCAGTCTGAGACTGGTTTGATGCAGCTCTCCACGCTACTCTATCCTGTGCAAGCTTCTTCATCTCCCAGTACCTACTGCAGCCTACATCCTTCTGAATCTGCTCAGTGTATTCATCTCTTGGTCTCCCTCTACGATTTTTACCCTCCACGCTGCCCTCCAGTACTAAATTGGTGACCCCTTGATGCCTCGGAACATGTCCTACCAACCGATCCCTTCTTCTACTCAAGTAGTGCCACAAACTCCTCTTCTCCCCGATTCTATTCAATAGCTCCTCATTAGTTATGTGGTCTACCCATTTAATCTTCAGCATTCTGCTGTAGCACCACATTTCGAAAGCTTGTATCCTCTTCTTCTCTAAACTATTTATCGTCCATGTTTCACTCCCATACATGGCTGCACTCCATACACATACTTTCAGAAACGACTTTCTGACACTTAAATCAATACTGGATGTTAACAAATTTCTCTTCTGCAGAAACGATTTCCTTGCAATTGCCAGTCTACATTTTATATCCTCTCTACTTCGACCATCATCAGTTATTTTGCTCCCCAAATAGCAAAACTCCTTTACTACTTTAAGTGTCTCATTTCCCAATCCAATTCCCTCAGCATCACCCGACTTTATTCGACTACATTCAATTATCCTCGTTTTGCTTTTGTTGATGTTCATCTTATACCCTCATTTCAAAACACTCTCCATTCCGTTCAACTGCTCTTGCAAATCCTTTGCTGTCTCTGACAGAATTACAATGTCATCGGCGAACCTCAAAGTTTTTATTTCTTCTCCGTGGATTTTACTGCTTGCTCAATATACAGATTGAATAGCATCGGGGAGAGCCTACAACCCTGTCTCACTCCCTTCCAAACCGCTGCTTCCCTTTCATGTTCGTCGACTCTTATAACTGCCATCTGCTTTCTGTACAAATTGTAACTAGCCTTTCTCTCCCTGTATTTTACCCCTGTCACCTTCAGAACTTGAAAGAGAGTATTCGAGTCAACATTGTCAAAAGCTTTCTCTAAGTCTACAAATGATAGAAACATAGGTTTGCCTTTCCTTAATCTATTTTCTAAGAGAAGTCGTAGGGTCAGTATTTCCTCACGTGTTCCAACATTTCTACGGAATCCAAACTGATCTTCCCCGAGGTCGGCTTCTACCAGTTTTTCCATTCGTCTGTAAAGAATTCGCGTTAGTGTTTTGCAGCTGTGACTTATTAAACTGATAGTTCGGTAATTTTCACATCTGTCAAACCTGCTTTCTTTAGGATTGTAATTATTATATTCTTCTTGAAGTCTGAGAGAATTTCGCCTGTCTCATACATCTTGCTCACCAGATGGTAGAGTTTTGTCAGGACTGGTTCCCCCAAGGCTGACAGTAGTGCTAATGGAATGTTTCGACTTAGGTGTTCCAGTGCTCTGTCAAACTCTTCACGCAGTATCATATCTTCCATTTCATCTTCATTTACCTCCTCTTCCATTTCCATAATATTGTCCTCAAGAACGTCGCCCCTGTATAGACCATCTATATACTACTTCCACTTTTCTGATTTCCCTTCTTTGCTTAGAACTGGGTTTCCCTCTGAGCTCTTGATATTCGTGCAAGTGGTTCTCTTTTCTCCAAAGATCTCTTTAATTTTCCTGTAGGCAGTATCTACCTTACCCCTCGTGAGATAAGCCTCTACAACCTTACATTTGTCCTCTAGCCATCCCTGCGTAGCCATTTTGCACTTCCTGTCGATCTCATTTTTGAGACGTTTGTATTCCTTTTTGCCTGCTTCATTTTTGTATTTTCTCCTTTCATCAATTAAATTCAGTATCTCTTCTGTTACCCAAGGATTTCTACTAGCCCTCGTCTTTTTACCTACTTGATCCTCTGCTCCCTTCACTATTTCATCCCTCAAACCTACTCATTCTTCTTCTACTGTACTTCTTTCCCCAATTTCTGTCAATTGTTCCCTTATGCTCTCCCTGAAACTCAGTACAACCTCAGATTCTTTCAATTTATCCAGGTCCCATCCCCTTAAATTCCCACCTTTCTGCTGTTTCTTCAGTTTTAATCTACAGTTCATAACCAATAAAACCCAACCAAAATGACAAGAATCATTCCGTACTGAGCAACCACTGTTGTATATTTGTAATAAGGTATAAGTATGAAATATTGTTCGAACACAAAGAGACGTGGCATGCAAATATATGACGTTTTAACAAATGACACATTTATAAAATCATAACCTCCTTATAACATAATTCATAAACAGAACGAATGAGTACTTTACGTTCGTTGAGGCGTATGTTATTCATTTGAATCCACACTGACACATTCACACACACACGGCACAAGTTTGTTCCAGGAACGGAAGTGACATTAGTTCTGACTAGCAAGTTGAGGGATAGCTAACGGCTGAGAAGAGAGCAACGTCGATTACCGAGATGGCGCCACAGGCACCCGCATCTTCTTGAGGCAGGATGGCTCTCACCTAAGATCTCGTTGTTGACGTCTTGTCCGACAGTCACAAGACCCCATCGGTGTATCTATGATCGCTGACCTGTCGCAGCGCAGCCACAGGTCATTGCTCATTCTATAGACGTTTTAGGGCAATGGAGGGACCGTGATCAGACGAGAGCCTATTTTTAGCTCAGGTCCTCAAAGTTGGTGTCATTGGACACAAAAGGTCAGCTGGGCTGTCGCTCCACCTGACGTGGCAAGCAACAAATATAGAAACCTTCTTGGACCTCTTCATTGCTGTCTCCGATCCGTACTGTGTACAGAGACCGGGACCGCCCTCTTTGTCGTACACAGAGGTGCTGGTTCTCACCTCTCCTTGGCTGCTGAGTTGACCACCGGCCCCGTCGATTCAGGGCGTGGTTTGCATGCCATCAGCATCGTCAGCTGTGAGCTCCCCACATTGCTGTCGTCCTCGTTCCTTGTCAGCTCGTGTGTGGTGTGCCAGGTGTCGTAGCTTCATCTCCCTCTTGCTCAGTTACGCCACCTTAACACACTAAGAAAACTAATTTCAGAACACGGAAAGTGCTCATGTTTAACAATCAGTACCATAAATTTTTTTTTTTTTTTTTTTACATTTGATTGAAGACAATGAAATTGTCTCATTACAAAAGGAATGATTTTCTTGTTTGTAAATCAACTTCATGATCAATTAAAATAGGTATGTAACACAACTTTTTATACATAAACATAAAAAATGTACAAGACAACTTGCTTCACAGTCATTCACACTCACACAATCAAGGGACAGGGAACGAAGATTATCTGGACAGGATCCCATCGCCATTTCTAACTACCAATTCCTACGACTAACACGGTGTCGGCCAACTGTTTACTACTTTCTATCTCTAATCTTGTTTTTTCTTCTGAAGTCCCTAAGTAGCAGGCGTCCCTCTTACTTTGCCTGCGAACATGTATAAAACACAACAAACTTAGACATGTGTCAGTCTTACCAAGATTTTTGTTGGAAGTTTGGGTAGCGTCCTTTATCGTGTTTTATTGCGACACTTCTTCTCTCCTCTATTTTCTTCCCGTTTTCTCCTTTTGTCACGAATTGTTTCATAAGGCCTGTGAACATGTTTCGGATTAGCAATGTCACAATGGCACAACACAAATATAGCTCAGTCCTCACGCTCGCAGTTGTTACACTATCTTGGTGTCAACAAGTATTTCTGGCGTATTAATATTGCTGTTCGCTCTGTAGATGATTACATCCGGTTCATTTTAACATGTACTGGGTGCGCTAATTCACGCAACTGCGCATAGCTGTCCACCTCATACGTATTCAGGGGCATACGAGATGCGTCGGTGCGTCCTCGTAACGACCTACGGGACTGGCCACCTTAAATATGTTCTTCAATGACGGAGATACAATTACGGAGAACCTTCCTGTAACTTACAGAGTCCCTAATCTATCTTTTTCTAGGGGTACGCCCAGAAATACTTGTTTCCATTCTTTGATCATGTGTTTTCACAAAATAATCTAGTGCACTTCACTTTCACAACATCGAGAGGCGAGATATTATTATCAATAATAAAAACACAAAATATAGGCACATATAAACGAGACATTCTACCACTAAGATCAGTACATACACAATCAAACAAGACACTTTAACAAAAATCCTTATTCTAAGCCTATATTTTCAAAGTCTGCAGTTCATAATTCCACAAATGCCTTTACATGTGCTATCGGACGCACTCCCTGTGATTTCCCTGTTTTTATGGATTCTACTTCCAATGCGTTGGCGTGTGCTGTTCTCCGCACGCGCACAGGCCCACTATACGCGGCGAAGAATTTGTGGTACAACATCCTTTGCTTGTTTGACAGCCGGTGTGTCTTAATGAGTACCTTTTTTTCGAGCTGCCATTACTGTTATCTTGATTGTGGCCGTTGTAGTTCGGTACTGGCCTACTATCCCACTGGCGTCCATTATTGCGACGGTTGATATTTTGTTCACGCTGTCGGCGTTTCTCCCGCGTCTGTTACTCTTGCAATGCGAATTCCAGTTCGCGCAAAATGCCCTTCAATACCTCAGTATCGCTTCCACAACGACCGCAAGTGATTGTTGATACGGGATGGGAAGTTTCATGTAGCATAATCTGATGATTTCCGCACCGCTACATGGGTTGTCTAGGTGAAATGTCCCCTTTGAACAATTTATATATGGCTGTGCTTAAACTGACACACAATATTTTGTTAGCGCAACGCAATCTGACCTTCAAAATTCCCTACAAAAGAATGGCCCTGACTAACATTAATCTATACCTTTCACAAATCACTTACCTCACAAAAATCTTCGCTGCTCAAGCTACTGCAATACAGCGAGCGCCACTACTGCCAGCTAAATAAAAGATTCAAACTATGGAAGGCACTAACTACTGATAGGGATAGTTAGCAAATGAAAGATATTAATAGAGAAAAAACAATGTATTTACCTTGATATCATCATATATAAATATAGCAGTTCATGACAAATTACAAATCTCCGCCATCTCTCTCCCCACATCCACCACTGCTGGCGGCTCACCTCCAACTGCGCAACGCTACGCGCTGTTCACAGCCAGCTGCCTAACACTACAATGGCGAGTATTACAACAATGCAAAGCAGCCACAGACTGCACACAGCACAGCCAGTGATTTTCATATTGAGCGCTACGTAACATTGCGAATAAGAAAACATAAACAGCCTACTTACATAGAGAAAACATAAACAGCCTACTTACATAGCCCCCATGCTCCCCACAAAAAATTTTACAAATTTTTTTTGGGCAGTGGCCAATAATGATTTGATAAAATTTTTCATAATTACAATAACAAAGAAATCAAATGCACACTTATTGATACAATGTTGGTCAAAAGCTAAAATTTTCTCACAGTCCACAAAGATAGTCCTGATCATTCATCATAACAGTAATTACATTTTTTTTCACAAAGTCTCATTAGTAAAAGAAATTGCACACAGAAGTAGTGGATTTCCATGCAGTCTTGAAGAAGTAGTGTTGTCCTTCCAACGGAAAGACAGTGCTGACTCTTGACATGCATACAGGTAATGGGCCACAACAGAGCAAACCCACAGCAGAGTCATTCGAAGTTTGGAAGAATATTGGTAGGTAGGTCATCACAGAGCAGACCCACTGTAGTCCTGGTAGAGATTACGATATTGGTGGGCCACCAGAGGTGCAGACCCACTGCAGTCCTTGTAGAAATAATGGTATTGGTGGGTCATCAAAGATGCAGACCCACTGCAGTCCTTGTAGAGATGGTCAGCAGCCATCTGTTGTGACTGTGCAGGTGCACAATCACCATTGAAGAGTCTTGCGGATAATATAGCAAGTCCATAAACCACCACTTGTGCACTCACAAAGTTTTTGAAATTGTCCTTAGAACCAGCAATGCTGTTATCCAGTCCCTTGCTGAGTTATTAACACACGTGCAAACACTAACAGTCCCTACTTCTCACATATTGTCCATATACTATGACCAACGGAAATGTGTGCAGTGAAATGAATGCTTACATGTTACTTAGTTTGATAAACTGGTGTCAATTACAATTTTATAACATGAGAATACAATAACAAAGGTACAGAATACATCATTAAAGAACATAACAATACAGATAACATTTGTAGCAAAACAGGCTTTACAAAAGAATAGAAATAGACATATACATCTGTGTTACAGGAATTATGACATAAGTAGATACATAAAATATCAGAATAACTTTTGGAACATCAACTTTATACATGAGCACTTAAACAGAATGAATAATGTCTAACATCTTTACAAAGTAAATAACATATTATTAATGCCAATTATATTTGAGGATAACAGTATTCCTCATCATAGTGAATGTAGCTTAATATTAAAAGAGAAAAAAATTCTGTGAAACTACACAGAGACAGGAAGAAAACAAATACACAAGGGTACACAAACACATACTGGGATAACACAAAAGGAAAGGACAGGGTTCGTTTTCAGTGTAACATTTGGTACTGCAGTCCATCCCAAAACTTCATTCCATAGATCTTTCGTCTTATTTCAACCTTTGCTTCCACCAAAAAAATCTTATCCAAGCATGCTTTCTGTATTCTGTTCATATTTCTTTCAAAATAATTATTTCTGATTGTACAATACTCATTTGGGCCCAAATCCTTTTTATATAACTTCGAAATGCATTCTTTACCTATTCTCCATAGTCAGTTTCTCATATAGTCTACCCCCTCTTAAGCTAACTTAAATCTACTGAGCTCAGATGCTAAACTAAGGGACGAGGCAATGCAGCAGCATGTAAAACAATTATTATAAACAGCAATGAAAAAAATGGAAAATTGCAAAGCAAGCTACAGTATAAATTAGCAAAAGTCAAATTCAATAACACTATGCCTGGCAAACAGCAGCAACTTATACCTAAACATGACATAGCGCAAGCAGAAAAAATATTACACTAAAATGGCTATGTCTAATACCTATGTCACATCTTAACATTAGAGTGATGCATCACAATTTATTCTACAAAAGAAATTACCAAGTACTTGAAAAGAAAATTATGAATGCAGTTCCTGTGAAGGTAAATGTCGCTTTGTGCTCCCTCATTTTTTTGAAAAAAATTATTATATACTCGATCTGTAGACAGAAAATATTTATATTAGTACATCTATAAAATTTTATTTTAACCAATGCTGCAGTGCAGCTAGAAACTTGATATTAAACAAAATGTGTAAATAAATACATAAAGCAAGCCATATGGCATTTTTCTTAACTAGCAAGGCAATAGCTGTGAAATGTTTCTCATCGTTTCATTAGGCATTTCAGTAAATATCATAAATTACGAGCTCCACAGTATGCTTTCAACAAGGAGATGTCAGTAGCGCGGACAATGGCCTTCCCTTTCTTTTTTTTCTACCTGTGCTTCTGACGAGGCACTCACACTAATGGCTTGTTCTCCAGGCGTCTGACACACCTGGGTGCCCACGACGCATTATGTGCAGGTGGTCACTTAACTTTCGTACGGAAATATTTACGACAGCAGTTTCCGCTACAGTGACAGTCATATATACAAAATTTCACAGGTCGAGAATTTACTTTGCAAATGTGTAGAAACAAAATCCTATGAATATAACAGTGTCCAAAAATTTTCGCCAGCATTGTGATACATTCACGCATATACACACATTTCATAACTCTTAAAGTACGATTCTTGGTTTCCAACATCCTTTTTCACAAGTCAAGAGTCCCTACCCACTATTCATTACTCCTTACCTTATTACACATATACGTATCCATCGACACTCGTCAATATTTCGTCATTATAAATATGAAGCATAATCAAATAACTCATATAGCCTCAGCCTATTAATCGTAAACATAGCTCAGCAGCATAATACACATCGTCGTCGTAAAAATAACATCATAACACCTCAGTCAAATCTCAAAATCGTCATAGCTTCCTCCAATAATTAAAAAAATTCTCTGCTCATGTCAAAAGTGTCATCTGCCTCAAACATACTTTAAAAATCATGAATCCATACCAAATACATCATTCAAAGCTCTCATAGTATCACAATGGTTCCGAAAAAATATGAGCATTTCACAAAGTACAGACAAAATACAATTTCATAAGTGTGAAGTTATCCAACTGTGTAATTGCGTAAACATCTGTCACTGATGTAATAAAAAAAGTTTATCTCTCAGTTACATGATCAAATAGCTGCATAATTTGTGTGTTAGAGAAATATGGTACCGATGTGTAAAGTTGTATAAGCAAATACCTTATTAGCTAGGGTTCCTTGTGGTTGCCAAACACATGGTACACAAAGTAGGCGTATACCCCCCTGAGGATAAATGTAATTATACTCCCAGGTGTTACAGATTACAACAATGGAATGAAATGTATTACAGAAAACCTTTGTATCATTGTCCTTGAAATATCTTTAAAAATAAATGATTTAAGTACAAAATTAATCACTCAAATGCGTGTCCTGTAGCGCTAAATGTGCGTCTTGCTGTAAGATAATCTCTGTGGAAGTGTCGTAGTTATCTTCCTCCGAAAGCTAAGTTCTGCAGAAGTCAATGTACTTACCTCATGATAGACAAAAGTGAAATGCTTTATGTATAGATATCTTTGTTATTATGGTTATTGCCATGATGAAGAAAGTACTGTACTGCAACGTAATGTTGTGCCACGAAAAAGGCTGTCTCATTGTTGCTATACCACAAAAGTTACTACTAAAACATGTTTTTCTTTCCAGAAGAATTCAGAAAACTGTGCAGATATAAAACAGATACACCGCAAAAGCAACATTGTAAATTGTCACTCATTAGTAGCGTCGTGATAAAAATCGTGTAGCTGTCACATAAACTAACCTCTGTGTCATCTGGTATCTCTCAGAAAGCACTTTAAATTCAGAATGTATTTTCAAATAAACCAAAATGTTGCATTAAAATCTCATTAGCAGTACTGGTAAATGTTCTAAGTATGTGAGCCTTATAGTCGTTACGTAATCGTGCAACAAACAAGCAAGAATGTACACACACAATAACACTGTGACGTCTGTTCACTATAACAATGCATTCGTCATTTCTGTTTAAATAAGTTCTCTTGGTTCTTGACTGGATATTTCACTTCAAACATTGTTACATGTTAACAGATTCTAAATCTGACAAAGCATATTAGTAATGTGAAGCGAAAAATTTTATGACAAAGACTAAGTTAAAAAAGCAGATTATCTCTCAGTAAGCGGTTTTACATGTGAAGTGTGGTGCAATCCTTTACTCTTCCTAGTACGCAGACTTTCAACTTCAACGCAATTATCATGTGGTATACGTCGGTAAAGAATGCTAAATCTTTTCTCAAGGCTAGCGTCTTTGTTATTTTTCCCTGAGCCAGCGGCCGCACGCAGCTGCCTGCTGTGCGAGTCATTGTCTGTCTCTTTGTTGGCGCGCGTCGTTATTGGGATTTGGAGACCTAACTTCTACAAATTCACTCTGACGAGAAGGCCCTGCTCTGTTCGAATCCCGCCAGTTCTGATGCAATTCAGATCTGTCGTTACGATCATATCGTCTGTCGTCATGTCGGTAGTTCCTGTAGTTACTTTCTTGTCGGTTAAGTGGTGGAGAATTTCTCCCTGAATCGTACCTGCGCACTGAACTGTTGCGTCTGAAGTTATTCTGTCTCCCTTGATAATAATTATTTTGGTTCCCATATTGTCCGTTTCTCTGGTTATCTCTGTCATATTCATAAATACGGAAGTGCGATCTTTCTCTGTAACTATTACTCTGCCAGTGGTTGTCGTACGGGTGGTGTCTGTTTTGGTCACGATTTACGTTGTAAGAATAGCCTTTTCGTGTCCAGTTATTGTTTCTGTCATCACGGAATTGTGACGTACGTGACCTGAAGTGATTCTTTTCCTGTTTTCGCATCCGGCGACTGTCTGTGTCAATTTCTAATTCTTGTAAAAGTCCCTGAAATGCTTCAATGTCGTCTTTGCAACGTCCTGCTAAAATAATATGCCGTAAATGTTCAGGTAATTTGATTAAGCAAATGCGGATGAGTTCTGAGGGGCTGTATGGGTTTGACAGGTACTGATTCTTGTGCAACATGTCTTCAAAATATTTCACAAGACTGGAGAATTCAGATTGTTCGAAATGTTTCATCATTATGATACCATGTTTTACGCGGTCTTGTGTGGCTTGAGACCAATACGCTGAGAGGAAGGCATGGTAAAATTCTCCTTCACTGTGGCAATCGTGAATGACCGATCGCATTCTTACAGCTGGTTCATTCTCTAAGTAGCCACACATAAATTCTAATCTGTGTTCCAACGACCAGTTGGGAGGAAAACAATGCGAGAATTGATGGAGCCATGCTTGTGGATGAATGTCGTTGCCAGAATTCTTAAATGTTTTGAATTTACGTGTAGTAATGAACAGCTTATAGTCAAAATCGTCATGTCGGCGAGTCGCATATCGGTCATTGTTAGGTCGTGTTGGCCGTTCCATCTCAAAATTCGGTGCACATTGCCAATTTCTTTCATAACTTCCGAAATGCCCTGTGTTATTATTTTGCGACTTTTCCGTGTTTCTAAGTCCCTCTTCCCGTGTTGGAGCGCGAGTGTCCTCTGAAATACGTAATTCTTGTATTACCTGTGTCAGCTGATCTTGTACTTCCCGGATTTCTCTTTGGTGTTGTGTATTAATTTGATTCTGATTTTGTTTGAATTTTCTGATTTGTTCATACTCTTCTGTGTCAGTGAAGGCTACGGGTCTTGTGTCATTCAGATCATCATCTACCTTTGTAGATAAGTTAGTGTCCTGATCCGAAAGTTTGGCTACTTTCTCCGATAGTGTACTTATTTCTTCAGTGTGTTTTTCTGAACCAAGTTTCAGAATATCTACTGTGTCCTTAAAGTTTTCCTGAGTTTTTGCAAGTTGCGTAACCGAATCGGTAGATGCAACTGAGTCAATTTTAGCCCACAAGGTCTCATGATTTTCATGAACAATGGTTTGCAGTTCTTTTATGGCTGCTTCGTGATTCTGTAATGCATTTTCATGCCGCGAAAAAATAGGTTGAAAATGCTCACAAATTTGTGTTTTTACGTCATTACAGACTTTTTGACATTTCGATTCAATGTTATGTAACTCAGTAGTTAAATCTTCACGTGTTTGTTCAAGCGTGGTGTGAAGATTTTGTTCCATTGCGTCTAACTGTTGCTGTGTTTGTCTCTGGTGTTGTTCCATTGTGTCTAACTTTTTAAGATTTTGTCCCATTTGTCTCTGATTTTGTTCCATTTGTTGCATTAATTGCAATAATAATGTATTAGTGTCTGGAATCTGTTTCTCTACGCTTTTCGGCAGTGCATTTGCACCGGCAACATTCACATTTTGACAAGCAGAAAATGTGTCTTGACTTATTTGAGAAAACGGTGATGACCCAAAACCTGAATCTACAGTATTTGCGATATTGTGTTCTGTCATTCCCGATTCCTGAGGCGAGCTGTTGCCGACCAATCGATCGATAACGCTTCCCTGTTCACTACCTGTTTCACTGTCTACACCATTGTTTGCCGCCCGCTCCATTTCCCTATGCGCAATTACCAAATTACTACTTTGAACATTAGTTAATTCATTACTCTGCGGCGCTAACACACTGCTTTCATTTTCACTGTCATTTCTCAGTTTACTTTGGAGCCTAGTATTACGTTTTTCACACGCCATTATTGTCACAGTATTTCACACGACAACACAGAAAAACACAATTTGAAGATCAAAAATAAGAGAACACATTAACATAGCACTGAAAATAATATCTAGTTAATTGCAGCTGCGAATTACTTGGTGCAAATCTACATGCATGCCACAACTGTTTTACAGTACAACAATGAAAGACTGCAACTACAAAGGAGATTCTCTCTACAATTACGCGCTAGCAATAAACAAAATCTACACTAATTACACAAACTACAACAAAAAATCAGAAGATTCCAGTGAGGTATCCTTGGCTAAGGGTCGACATATGAAACGTCCCCTTTGAACAATTTATATATGGCTGTGCTTAAACTGACACACAATATTTTGTTAGCGCAACGCAATCTGACCTTCAAAATTCCCTACAAAAGAATGGCCCTGACTAACATTAAACTATACCTTTCACAAATCACTTACCTCACAAAAATCTTCGCTGCTCAAGCTACTGCAATACAGCGAGCGCCACTACTGCCAGCTAAATAAAAGATTCAAACTATGGAAGGCACTAACTACTGATAGGGATAGTTAGCAAATGAAAGATATTAATAGAGAAAAAACAATGTATTTACCTTGATATCATCATATATAAATATAGCAGTTCATGCCAAATTACAAATCTCCGCCATCTCTCTCCCCACATCCACCACTGCTGGCGGCTCACCTCCAACTGCGCAACGCTACGCGCTGTTCACAGCCAGCTGCCTAACACTACAATGGCGAGTATTACAACAATGCAAAGCAGCCACAGACTGCACACAGCACAGCCAGTGATTTTCATATTGAGCGCTACGTAACATTGCCAATAAGAAAACATAAACAGCCTACTTACATAGAGAAAACATAAACAGCCTACTTACATAGGTACTGTTTCCTTTTTGTCATATTTTCAAAAAAATTTGACCGGACTCCGGTACCCTGCCCCTTCCATATCTCTGGACATCATAAATTCTTGTTTGATCCTTTCTTGGGTTTCATTAGACCAATACTTGCCCAAGAAGGCATTTTTGAATTCTTCGAACGAGACGCTCGTCTTCGCTACATTTCTCATGTACTTGGTTCAAATGGCTCTGAGCACTATGGGACTTAACATCTATGGTCATCAGTCCCCTAGAACTCAGAACTACTTAAACCTAACTAACCTAAGGACATCACACAACACCCAGTCATCACGAGGCAGAGAAAATCCCTGATCCCGCCGGGAATCGAACCCGGGAACCCGGGCGCGGGAAGCGAGAACGCTACCGCACGACCACGAGCTGCGGACTCTCATGTACTCGGCGGTCGCGCCCTCCATAAGGGAGCACACAAAATCCACCTGGAATATCAATGGCCAGTGTGGGGGCAAAGATAACTCGAATTGTCCCATAAAAGTTTTTGGATGCAAGCTATTACCTTCGTCCTTGTAGTGATGGAACTTTCGGACTGATATAAAATGCTTGTAGTCAAACCAGTCATCATTCCAGTTATCATTTCGCCCGTTCTTACGATTCGTATGAACTTCGGGACGTGGACTAATTCGTTCCGACACGCTATCGTCATCTCTCCCCCACTGTATGTTCGACAGTTGTTCGGTACATCTAACCAGCCGGCAGCAATTGTGCTCACTGGACTGCTGCGCGCTGTCCGTGTTTACCTCGGTCGTTGCCTCAGAGCTGTGAATCAAGGCGAGGCTCCCGTTGCTTATAGTGTCAACTTTGTCACACCGTGAAGCGGTTATCTGTGTTCCGGCAAGTGACGGTTCAGTCGACGCAGTAATTACACCCATCTCCTTTCCTGAAGTCTCTCTAATGAGACGTTGTGCCTCGTCCTCTAAATTTCTTTTCAATATCACCACCTCCTCTTTCAACATCTCGTTAGGCCCTATGTCCTTTTGCTCTTCTTGCTTTTCTTCGACACGTTTTATCCGGATTTGTAGCCTTGATAACATGACCTTTCCTACTTTTGCCGTGCTTTGCGTGGAGTCCCGAGTTTCTCTCGCGATTTTCCTTGCTCCCTTCGCAATTAATTTGGCTTCAATTGCCGTTCGTTTGATGATGGCAATCTCTTTCTCTATTTTGACGCCGAGATTCTTTGCCTCCTCTTTTACTTCCCTATCAACCTCTGTGAGCCTAAAGTTCAGCTCCGAATTTGCACTATTTAATTTCGGCCTTAGGGTTGGCGCTCTGCTATAAGTTCACCGTTTGCATCTGTTGCAACAGGTCCGTAATAATTTTGAGAGTAGCCGCATTTTGATCCTCGTTCTTTTGCGGTTGAAAATGCGACTCTCTCCTCTGTTCTGAGGAACCCTTCGATATCTAGACAAGTACCGTCTCCGCGCCCCCGTCGGATCACTTGTGAATGAATCGTTTGATAATGGTCGGACACCGTTTTGTTCCAACACACTCTGGCTTCTTAGGCTGGATCTTCCATACTTGTGGATTAATCCTGTACTCCCTCCGTCCCCCGAGCTCTCTGTATCACTGCCTGAATCAACGTCCTTGCTATTCAGTGGACTAAACTGGTCGTGAGACCCAGTTTCACGAGGTTGCAACTCGCGTTCGTCACGCTCATCGGTAGAGCTTTCCCTACTATCACCCATGTTCTCCCGAGTAACAATCTGATTATATTCTGCCGTTGTCTTGGCTTTTCCCCTCGTTATCATTTGCAGTTTTCTGTTACACGAAAACTGAAAACCCAAGTACCCCTTACACTCAATAATTAGATAACGCAAAACATATATCAGGACACAAATTGATACACTGGGTGTGAGCAGTGTCCCGGCAAACAGTTCATGAAGAATTCCCCCAAAAAGGCTAGTACTCTGTGTGCTCAGCATCGGCTGATTACGGCACTGCACATCATAAGTACTCCAACAAATTACAAATACAATGCATAGGTACCTATAAATGTCAATCTGAAAGAACAGCACATAAAGAAGACAATGTAACTTATTGTAACTAATGTTACTCGTTTTTCAATTAAAAATGGCTAAGCAATGGCTCACGTGGAAAAATTTCCTTTTTCAAGACTACTTCCTACCAAATCCCAAAGTATCGTATCCTGGCATGGGTCAGCCAAATGTAGCCCCCCACTCATCACTTGTATGGTTTTGGCGTGTGTTCATCCCAGCTAATTGACTAACAGATCAACAGAGAGCGCAAAACTACCTCAATATCGGACAATGCAAAGAAGGTAATAACGCCCTGTGACTCCTGATTGAACTGCGGTGGCAGTGTTGACATTAATTGATTCAGAATTGATCCCTTTCAATTAAAAAGAGGTGCACATTGATGTTATATTCGGCTGTTGAACACCAGATGCAAATGTTGAACATAAAATTAATTAAGAAAGTGACTTGGGATTTCAACTACTTGATTGAAAACAGGTGCAGTCGATCAGCTCAAATTTATTTTAACTCACCTTCAGTCATCACATTACATGACTCTCCCAACAGGCAGTGGGAAAAAAATTGCGTTTACGTGGAGTAAAACGCGATTGGGACTGCAACTGCTGTGTTCGGATGCAGGCTGAGTTGGCATCCCTTCGCTCCCAGCTTCAGGCAGTGTTGACTTCCGTCACACAGCTTGAGGCTGTTGCCAATGGGCATCACTGTGGAGGTTCGGATGGGGGTTTGTCGAGGACGGCCGGCTCGACCCACGCATCCCTCGATCGGACTACGACTGTGGCTGCCCGGGATACTGCCCACATTGAGGCTGATCCCTCACATGTGGTAGAGTAGGAGGTCGTCTCGAGGTGTGGCACGGGGCGAAAGACATTCTGGAGGGCTGAACGGAAAGCCTCTCCAGTTTGTCTGACGAACCGGTTTCAGGCTCTGTCTCAGGCTGATACTGATCTTCGGCCGGACATGGCTGCATGTCCTGTTCCAGAGGTTTTCCCTCAGTCTGCAAGATCCGGGCAGTCGCGGAGGGTGGGATTACTGGTAGTTGGGAGCTCCAACGTCAGGCGCGTAATGGGGCCCCTTAGGGATATGGTAGCAAGAGAGGGGAAGAAAACCAATGTGCACTCCGTGTGCATACTGGGGGGAGTCATTCCAGATGTGGAATGGGTCCTTCTGGATGCCATGAAGGGTACAGGGTGCACCCATCTGCAGGTGGTCGCTCATGTCGGCACCAATGATGTGCGTCGCTATGGATCGGAGGAAATCCTCTCTGGCTTCCGGCGGCTATCTGATTTTGTGAAGACTGCCAGTCTCGCTAGCGGGATGAAAGCAGAGCTCACCATCTGCAGCATCGTCGACAGGACTGACTGCGGACCTTTGGTACAGAGCCGAGTGGAGGGTCTGAATCAGAGGCTGAGACGGTTCTGCGACCGTGTGGGCTGCAGATTCCTCGACTTGCGCCATAGGGTGGTGGGGTTTCGGGTTCCGCTGGATAGGTCAGGAGTCCACTACACGCAGCAAGCGGCTACACGGGTAGCAGGGGTTGTGTGGCGTGGACTGGGTGGTTTTTTAGGTTAGATGGCCTCGGGCAAGTACAGAAAGGGCAACATCCTCAAAGGGTGCTGGGCAAAGTCAGGACATGCGGGGACCAAGCAGCAATCGGTATTGTAATTTTTAACTGTCGAAGCTGCATTGGTAAAGTACCGGAACTTCAAGCGCTGATAGAAAGCACCGAAGCTGAAATCGTTATAGGTACAGAAAGCTGGCTGAAGTCAGAGATAAATTCTGCCGAAATTTTTACAAAGGCACAGATGGTGCTTAGAAAGGATAGATTGCATGCAACCGGTGGTGGCGTGTTTGTCGCTGTTAGTAGTAGTTTATCCTGTAGTGAGGTAGAAGTGGATAGTTCCTGTGAATTATTATGGAAGGAGGTTACACTCAACAACCGAGCTAGGTTAATGGCACCTTTTACCGACCTCCCGACTCAGCAGCATTAGTGGCAGAACAACTGAGAGAAAATTTGGAATACATTTCACATAAATTTTCTCAGCGTGTTATAGTCTTAGGGGGAGATTTCAATTTACCAGATATAGACTGGGACACTCAGATGTTTAGGACGGGTGGTAGGGACAGAGCATCGAGTGACATTATACTGAGTGCACTATCCGAAAATTACCTCGAGAAATTAAACAGAGAACCGACTCGTGGAGATAACATCTTGGACCAACTGATAACAAACAGACCCGAACTTTTCGACTCTGTAAGTGTAGAACAGGGAATCAGTAATCATAAGGCCGTTGCAGCATCCCTGAATATGGAAGTTAATAGGAATATAAAAAAAGGGAGGAAGGTTTATCTGTTTAGCAAGAGTAACAGAAGGCAGATTTCAGACTACCTAACAGATCAAAACGAAAATTTCTGTTCCGACACTGACAATGTCGAGTGTTCATGGAAAAAGTTCAAGGCAATCGTAAAAAGCGTTTTAGACAGGTACGTGCCGAAAAAAACTGTGAGGGACGGGAAAAACCCACCGTGGTTCAACAACAAAGTTAGGAAACTACTGGGAAAGCAAAGAGAGCTTCACTCCAAGTTTAAACGCAGCCAAAACCTCTCAGACAAACAGAACTAAACGATGTGAAAGTTAGAGTAAGTAGGGCTATGCGTGAAGCGTTCAATGAATTCGAAAGTAAAATTCTATGTACCGACTTGACAGAAAGTCCTAGGAAGTTATGGTCTCACGTTAAATCAGTAAGTGGCTCGAAACAGCATATCCAGACACTCCGGGATGATGATGGCATTGAAACAGAGGATGACATGCGTAAAGCTGAAATACTAAACACCTTTTTCCAAAGCTGTTTCACAGACGAAGACCGCACGGCAGTTCCTTCTCTAAATCCTCGCACAAACGAAAAGTTGGCTGACATCGAAATAAGTGTACAAGGAATAGAAAAGCAACTGGAATCACTCAACAGAGGAAAGTCCACTGGACCTGACGGGATACCAATTCGATTCTACACAGAGTACGCAAAAGAACTTGCCCCCCTTCTAACAGCCGTGTACCGCAAGTCTCTAGAGGAACGGAAGGTTCCAAATGATTGGAAAAGAGCACAGGTAGTCCCAGTCTTCAAGAAGGGTCGTCGAGCAGATGCGCAAAACTATAGACCTATATCTCAGACGTCGATCTGTTGTAGAATTTTAGAACATGTTTTTTGCTCACGTATCATGTCGTTTTTGGAAACCCAGAATCTACTCTGTAGGAATCAACATGGATTCCGGAAACAGCGATCGTGTGAGACCCAACTCGCTTTATTTGTTCATGAGACCCAGAAAATATTAGATACAGACTCCCAGGTAGATGCTATTTTCCTTGACTTCCGGAACGCATTCGATACAGTTCCGCACTGCCGCCTGATAAACAGAGTAAGAGCCTACAGAATATCAGACCAGCTGTGTGGCTGGATTGAAGAGTTTTTAGCAAACAGAACACAGCATGTGTCGTCTACAGACGTTAAGGTAACCTCTGGCGTGGGACCATTGCTTTTCACAATATATATAAATGACCTAGTAGATAGTGTCGGAAGTTCCATGCGGCTTTTCGCGGATGATGCTGTAGTATACAGAGAAGTTGCAGCATTAGAAAATTGTAACGAAATGCAGGAAGCTCTACAGCGGATAGGCACTTGGTGCAGGGAGTGCCAACTGAACCTTAACGTAGATAAATTGAAACGTCCCCTTAAAAAAATTGTACATGACTGTGCTTAAACTGACACACAATATTTTTAGCGCAACGCAATCTGACTTTCAAAAATCCCTACAAAAGAATGGCCCTGACTAACATTAACCTATACGTTTCACAAATCACTTACCTCACAAAGATCTTGGTTACTCGAACTACTGCAATTACAGCGAGTGCCACTACTGACAGCTAAATAAAAGATTCCAACTACGGAAGGCACTAACTACTGATAGGCATAGTTAGCAAATGAAAGATTTTAATAGAGAACAAGCAATGTATTTACCTTAATAGTGATCAAAAGTCATAATATATATAGCAGTTCATGACATCCAGTCCTACAAATTTCAAAACTCCGCCATTTCTCTCCCCACATCCACCACTGCTGGAGGCTCACCTCCAACTGCGCAATGCTACGCGCTGTTCACATCCAGCTGCCCAACACTACAATGGCAGACAACAATGCAAACTAGCCACAGACTGCACACAGCACAGCCAGTGATTTTCATACAGAGCGCTACGTAACGTTGCCAATAAGAAAACATAAACAGCCTACTTACATAGCCCCCTTGCTCCCCACAAAAAAATTTTACAAATTGTTTTGGGCAGTGGCCAACACAGATTTGAAAAAAAATTTTCATAATTACAATAACAAAGATATAAAATGTACACACTTATTGATACAATGTTGGTCAAAAGCTAAAATTTTCTCACAGCCCATAAAGACAGTCCTGATCATCCATCACAGTAGAATTGCAATGTTTTTCTCAAAGTCTGAGCAGTAAAAGAAAATTCACACAGAAGTTGTGGATTTCCATGCAGTCTTGAAGAACTAGTGTTGCTTCCAACGGAAAGACAATGCTGACTCTTGACATGCAGGCAGGTAATGGTCCACAACAGAGCAAACCCACAGCAGAGTCAGTCGAAGTTTTGAAGAATATTGGTAGGTAGGTCATTACAGAGCAGACCACTGTAGTCCTGTTAGAGATTACAGTATTGGTGGGCCATCAGAGGTGCAGTCCTTGTAGAAATAATGGTATTGGTGGGTCATCAAAGGTGCAGACCCACTGCACTCCTTGTAGAGATGGCCAGCAGCCATCTGCTGCGACTGTGCAGGTTCACAATCACCATTGAAGAGTCTTGCGGACAATACAGCAATCCATAACCACCACTTGTGCACTCACAAAGTTTTTGGAATTGTCCTTAGAACCAGCAATGCTGTTATCCAGTCCCTTGCTGAACTATTAACACACGTGCAAACACTAACAGTCCCTACTTCTCACATATTGTCCATATACTATGACCAACAGAAACGTGTGCAGTGAAATGGAACTTACAAGTTAATAATATTATGAACTGGTGTCAATTACAATTTTATAACATAAGAATACAATTACAAAGGTACAAAATAGATCATTAAAGAACATAAGAATACAGATAACATTTGTAGTACAGGCTTTACAAAAGAATCTAAATAACATATACATCAGTGTTACAGGAATTATGGCATGAGTACATACATAAAAGATCAGAATAACTTTCGAAACATCAACTTCACACATGAGCATTTAAACAGAACAGAATAAATAATATCTAAACATCTTTACAAAGAAAATAACATATTATCAGAAAAATTCTGCAACATAACTCTTATTAATTAAACACATTAAGACAGGAAAAACACAAATTCATGTAGTGTAATAACACAAAAATACAGGACAGGGTTTGTTTTCAGTGTGACATTTGGTACTGCAGTCCACCCTAAAACTTCATTCCATATATATTTCCTCTTATTTCAACATTTGTTTCCACCAAAAAAATTCTATCCAAGCATGCTTTCTGTATTTATATGTTCACACATTTCTTACCTCATTATTTATTTTCCATTATCTTACCTCATCATTTATTTCCAAGAAAATCCTACCTAAGCCTGTTGTTCCTAAACCCTACTTTTTTGGTTCATATCCTCTTTCAAAATACTTTTTTGGCCAAACTATTTTCTTATAGCTTCTCAATGCATTTCTTCCAATTCATCACAACTAATTCTCTTATATAGCCTACCCCATCTTAAGCTATCTTAAATCTACTGAGCTCAGATGCTAAACTAAGGGACGAGGCAATGCAGCAGCACAAAACAATTAACACAAACAGCAATGACAAAAAAATGCAAATTGGCAAAGCAAGCAGCAATATTACAACTAATATAAGGCAATGAGCAGCAAACAAGAAAAATAAATCAGTAGTAAAACTGGCTTAACAGAGTAATGTAAAGTGAAATTTAGTAGTACTATGCCTGGCAAACAGCAGCAGCAAATGCAATAACTTATATCTAAACATGACATAGCTCAAGCAGAAAAAATATTACAGTAAAAATGGCAATTTTTAATACCTATGTCACATCTTAACACTATAGTGCTGCATCACAAAAACTTACTCTGCAAGAAACTTACCAAGACAGTAAAAAAATTATTTATGCAATTCCTGTGAAGGGAAATGTCTATTTGTGCTCTCTTTTCTAAGAAATTACATCATAAACGTATTCTTTACTGGGTCTGTAGACAGAAAATAGTGATATTAGTACATCTATTAAATTTTATAACAATCAATGCTGCAGTGCAGCTAGAAACTAGATATTAAAGAAAATGAGCAAATATGTAAAAAGGAAGGCATGAAACATCATTCATTAGCCATATGGCATTTCATAAGGTAGCAAAAAAATCTCTCAACTAGAAAGACAGTAGTCATAATCAGGTGTATAGACATAAAAATATTTCTCGTCATTTCATTACGCATTTCAGTAAATATCATAATCTAAGAGCTCCACAGTGTTATCATATGTTTTCAAGTTTGAGCGTGTCGTATTTGCGATGCTTTCTACAAAGGAATGTCAATAGCGAGGTTTATGGCCCCTTTTTTTTCTCCACCTGTGCCTCTGAAAGGTACACACTAATGGCTTTTTTCCAGGCGACTCTCGCGCAGCTGGGTGCCCACGACTCATTACGTGAAGGTGGTCACTTAACTTTTTTACTGAAATATTTATGACACCAGTTTGCATTACAGTGACAGTCTCATATAAAAAATTTCACAGGTCGAGAATTTGCGTTGCAAATGTGTAGAAACAAAATCCTATGAATATAACAGTGTTCAAAAAGTTTTCATTGGCATTGTGATCCATTTGTGCATTTACACACATTTCATAACTCTTAAAGTACGATTCTTGATTCCCAACATCCTTTTCCGCAAATCAGAGTCCCTAACCACTACTCGTTATTCATTACCTTATTACACATATACATATTTGTCGACACTTCTTCAACATTTCATCATAATAAATACATAGCATAATCAAATTCCTCATATAACATCAGCTTATTGATCATAAACATATTTTAACAGCATAATACACATTGTCATCATAATAATAACATCATAACACCTCAGTCAAATCTCAAAAACGTCGTAGCTTTCTGCAATAATGTCAAAATCTAAATAAAAAAGCTCTGCTCATTTCAACAGTGTCATCTACCTCCAACGTACTTTAAAAATCATGATCCCATACCAAATACATCATTCAAAGCTCTCATAGTACGAGGGCAGTTCAATAAGTAATGCAACACATTTTTTTTCCCGGCCAATTTTGGTTGAAAAAACCGGAAATTTCTTGTGGAATATTTTCAAACATTCCCGCTTCGTCTCGTATAGTTTCATTGACTTTCGACAGGTGGCAGCGCTGTACGGAGCTGTTAAAATGGCGTCTGTAACAGATGTGCGTTGCAAACAACGGGCAGTGATCGAGTTTCTTTTGGCGTAAAACCAGGGCATCTCAGATATTCATAGGCGTTTGCAGAATGTCTACGGTGATCTGGCAGTGGACAAAAGCATGGTGAGTCGTTGGGCAAAGCGTGTGTCATCATCGCCACAAGGTCAAGCAAGACTGTCTGATCTCCCGCGTGCGGGCCAGCCGTACACAGCTGTGACTCCTGCAATGGCGGAGCGTGCGAACACACTCGTTCGAGATGATCAACGAATCACCATCAAACAACTCAGTGCTCAACTTGACATCTCTGTTGGTAGTGCTGTCACAATTGTTCACCAGTTGGGATATTCAAAGGTTTGTTCCCGCTGGGTCCCTCGTTGTCTAACCGAACACCATAAAGAGCAAAGGAGAACCATCTGTGCAGAATTGCTTGCTCATCATGTGGCTGAGGGTGACAATTTCTTGTCCAAGATTGTTACAGGCGATGAAACATGGGTTCATCACTTAGAACCTGAAACAAAACGGCAATCAATGGAGTGGCGCCACACCCACTCCCCTACCAAGAAAAAGTTTAAAGCCATACCCTCAGCCGGTAAAGTCATGGTTACAGTCTTCTGGGACGCTGAAGGGGTGATTCTGTTCGATGTCCTTCCCCATGCTCAAACGATCAACTCTGAAGCATATTGTGCTACTCTTCAGAAATTGAAGAAACGACTTCAGCGTGTTCATAGGCATAAAAATCTGAACGAACTTCTCCTTCTTCATGACAACGCAAGACCTCACACAAGTCTTCGCACCCGAGAGGAGCTCACAAAACTTCAGTGGACTGTTCTTCCTCATGCACCCTACAGCCCCGATCTCGCACCGTCGGATTTCCATATGTTTGGCCCAATGAAGGACGCAATCCATGGGAGGCACTACGCGGATGAATGAAGAAGTTATTGATGCAGTACGACGTTGGCTCCGACATTGACCAGTGGAATGGTACCGTGCAGGCATACAGGCCCTCATTTCAAGGTGGCGTAAGGCCGTAGCATTGAATGGAGATTACGTTGAAAAATAGTGTTGTGTAGCTAAAAGATTGGGGAATAACCTGGTGTATTTCAATGCTGAATAAAACAACCCCTGTTTCAGAAAAAAAATGTGTTGTATTACTTATTGAACTGCCCACGTATTACAGTGGTTCGGAAAAAATATGAACAGTTCACAAAGTACAGACAAAATACAATTTCATAAGTGTGAAGTTACCCAACTGTGTAACTGCGTAAACATGTGTCACTGATGTAGTAAAAAAAATGTTTATCTCTCAGTTAAATTATGAGATAGCTGTGAAATTTATGTGTTAGAGAAATATGGTACCGATGTGTAAAGTCGTATAAGCAAATACCATATTAGCTAGGGCTCCTTGTGCTTGCCAAACACATGGTACTCAAAGTAAGCGTGTACCCCCCTGAGGATTAATGAATAATACCCTCAGATGTTACAGATTACAGCAATGGAATGAAATGTATCATGGAATATCTTTGTATCATTGTACTTCAAATATCTTTAAAAATAAATGTTTTAAGTACAAAATTAATCACTCAAATACGTGTACTGCAACGCTAAACTGTGCGTCTTGTTGTAAGATAATATCTGTGGAAGTGTCGTAGTTATCGTCCTCTGAAAGCTAAGTTCCGCAAAAGTCAATGTACATACCTCATCATAAACAAAAGTGAAATGCTTTGCATATAGATATCTTAGTTATTACGCTTATTGCCGTAATGAAGAAAGTACTGTGCTGTAACGTATTGTTGTGCTACGGAAAAGGCTGTCTCCTTGTAGCTATACCACAAACGTTACTACTAAAACAGATTTTACTTTCCAGAATAATTCAGAAAAACTGTGCAGATATGAAACAGAAACACCGCAAAAGCAACACTGTAAATTGTCACTCATTAGTAGCGTCGTGATAAAATCGTGTAGCTGTCATTAAAACTAACCATTGTGTCATCTGGTATCTCACAGAAAGTACTTTAAATCCAGAATGTATTTTCAAGTAAACCAAAATGTTGCATTAAAATCTCATTAGGAGTACTGGTAAATATTCTAAGTATGTGAGCCTTATAGACGTTACGTAATCGTGCAACTAACAAGCAAGAATGTACACACACAGTAACACTGTGACGTCTGTTCACAGTAACAATGCATTCGTAATTTCTGTTTAAATAAGTTCTCTTGGTTCTTGACTGGATATTTAACTTCAAACATTGTTGCATGTTAACAGATTCTACGTCTGACAATGCATACTAGTAATGTAAAGTGAAAAGTTATATGGCAAAGACAAAGTTAAAAAGCAGATTATCTTTCAATAAACGGTTTTACATGTGAAATGTGGTGTAAACCTTTACTCTTCCTAGTACGCAGAGTTTCAACTTCAACGCAATTATCATGTGGTATACGTCGGATTCTGTAAGGTCCATTGTAAACTAGAAAGAATTTGTGACTCAAGTGTTTCTTCTTATGTGACAATGAATGAGCTTTAATGAGAACTTTCTGACCAATATATAATTTCTTTGCATTTGCTTCACCGTGTAGTTTTCTCCTTTTGTCTGCTGCAGATTTTATATTTTTAATAGCCAAATCAGTTATGTCTTTGTGTCGAAGTTTACGTGTATTCGGGAAAGGTACAAGCTCTCTGATTCTGTTCGGTGGTTCTACATTCTTCAGTAGAAGAGTAGGTGGTAAAGCAGTGGAGTCATGAGGCATTTCATTCAGCACGTTTTGAAATAAGTGTAAATATCTGTCCCAATGCTGATGCTTTCTGTGACAATAAAGTCTGCAAAGCTTATTGATTTCTTTCATAATCCGTTCGGAGGGATTACAATGTGATGAGTACAATGAAATAAAAACAGGTTTGATTTTATGATTCCGAAGCATGCATGACCAAACAGCAGATCTGAATTGCGGTCCGTTATCTGAAATGACTTTAGCAACGTGGCCAACTTCACGTAAGAAATTGTTAACAAATGCGATGGATACAGACCGTCCAGTGGCTTTACGTAACGATGTGAAACAAACAAATTTTGAAGTAAGTTCAACAGCGACTAGAACGTACGACAATCCGTTCTATGTTCTGACAAGCGGTCCCAAGAGATCAACAGCAGCAAATTCTTTTAATTTAGAAGGAATGATAGGAAACAACGGAGCACGATGTGAGATAGTAGATGGTTTCGCCTTTTGACAAAGTTTACAAATTGACAAGACTCCTCGAATTCTCTTTTGAATATTGTTAAAATAACAAGTCGTTTGAAGAATATGATAACATTTTCGTGGGCCAAAATGTGCATAGCTGAAATGAATGTACCAAATGAGCTTATTAGCAAAATCGTCAGGAATGCAAAGTACCCATAGCTTGTTATCAACAGTGCAGCGTTTGAACAGTATGTTGTTTCTAACCAGATAATAATGCCGAATCTGCGTGTGTGTCCTTTCATGCCATTTGCTCTTGATGTCTTTCCAAATCGGATCTTTATCTTGTTCATGAGCAACGTCCTTTAAAGATGTGGTGATGAAGTTTTCAAAGGCGACTTACTGAGTGTAAAGAATACTCAAATATTTCTCGAGGTTGCCTTCTGTGTTACTTTTCTCAAGCCCAGCCGGTGCACGTGATAGTACGTCCGCAACAATGTTCTCCTTGCCGCGAATGTAGACTATTGTGAAGTGGAATTCTTGCAGAAACAATGCCCAACGTTTTAACCTGTCATGATTTGATGTTGAAGACATAAGAAATTGTAATGCACGATGATCACTGTATACTTTTACGTGCTTAACAGAAAGAAAGAAACGGAGTATGTTAAATACCCAAACGATAGCTAAAGCTTCTAATTCAGTAACGGAATAATTTTTTTCAGATTTTGTTAGCACTCGGCTAGCAAAAGCAATGGTTTTCTGAACAGTAGTGTCATTTTCTGTGGTTACTTGAAATAAATGGGCACCACGACCGACTTTAGAAGAATCCGTGCTAAGGCAGAAATATTGTGCCAGATCTGGATGAGCTAGTATTGGCGCGGTAAGTAGCGATTCTTTCAAAGAATTTAATTCCAACTGTGCTTGTTCGTCCCAGTTCCAAACAGTATTTTCTCCAGTGAGAGAACAAAGTTTTGGTGTAACAAGAATTTGCATATTCAGAAAACGACGGTAAAAATTTACGAGACCTAGAAAACTGCGAACTTGTTTTTTTGTGGATGGAACTGGAATGGCTCTGATTGCTTCTAACTTTTCAGGATCCGGCTGAATGCCTTCAGAAGAAATAATATGTCCCAAAAACTTCACCTTTGTCCTACCGTATTCAGACTTTTCCAAGTTAACTGTAATTCCAGATTCTGCAAAAATATGTAACACGTTGTTGAGGATGCGAGTGTGTTGTTCCCATGAGGCTTCTGCTATCAGAATATCGTCCACGTATAAGGTGATGTGACGTTTTAAGAACTTAGGTAATATGGAATTTAGCCCGGGAATGAATGCTGCCGAAGAAATGTTCAAACCAAAAGGAAGTTTCCGAAACTGATAACAAACGCCGAAACAAAGGAAAGCTTTGTATTTTCTACATTCTGGATGAAGTTCGATCAGATAAAAGCTGGATCTGAGATCAATTGAAGACAACACTTTTACACCATTAAAATTTTGAAGAAGTTCTTCCAACGTTTGCGGCCTGTCTGTTTCAGAAATGATGATAGTATTGATTTGCCTCGAATCTAAGACAAGCCTGATCGATCCATTTTTCTTCTCAGCAACATGTAATGGATTGTTGTATGAGCTTACTGCAGGCTCAATAATGCCCTCGTCAAGCATAGATTGTACTTCTGTTCTAACACGGTCCCTATGATGCGCCGGAATTACGTATGGTCTAACACAAAATTTAGTATGCTCACGAACACGAAATTGGTTTTGTAATCCCTTGATTGTTTCTGCTTTGTGAGTAAAAACTGTAGAATGTGCTTGTAAAATCTCAAAAAGGTCTTGCCTATCATTGTCATTACAATTCTCAATTGTTTGAATTTTATTCAGAATTAACTCATTAGTATCAAATGCGCCGTCGATATCATCCCTGTCAGTACTTGCAGAGTGATTGTTAGAGACAAGTTCCGTCGAAAATTCCGAACTGTTGTCTACCAGAAGGTAAAGCCGATTAATTTCTTCGTCATGGTTTGAGAGCCAATCTTCAAATTTCAAAGCTATTGACTTTCCTTCTATCTCTAAACTTATTTCAGCATCGTAAAAGTTTAAGATTGCTTTGTGTTCATTCAAAAAGTCTACTCCCAATATAATTTCCGTCGACAATAATGGAACAATAAGAAAGTTCATAGAGAAGCTGTGGCTTTGACAATGAATTCTAAGTTGGTTTGTTGGCGTACATCTACACTTTTTCCAAAGATTGCACCTTGTAATTTAATCTTACGTAACGGAAGTGTGGGGCAATCGTTCGATTTGTTGCATTTGCTAAAGGCTGTTTCACTAATTACTGAAATGGGACTGCCAGAGTCAAGTACTGCCGTAAATTTTACGTCATTTACTGTAATGTGAATCACAGGATATGCAATGTTGTTATGTTTCACGTTGTGTTCCTGGAGTGAGATGTCCTTAATGTCTTCCATTTTTACGTAATTACTAGCTACGGCAGCTGCGTTGTCAGTTTCAGAAGTACGTTTTGTGGCTGCCAGCGGTATGAGTCATTGCCTATTGTCTCTTTGTTGGCGCGCGTCGTTATTGGGATTTGGAGACCTAACTTCTACAAATTCACCTTGTCGAGAGGGCCCCGCCCTGTTTGAATTCCGCAAGTTCTGATGCAATTCAGGTCTGTCGTTACGATCATATCGTCTGTCGTCAAGTCGGTAGATTCCATAGTTTCTTTCTTGTCGATCACGTGGTGGAGAATTTCTCTCTGAATCGTAACTACGCGCTGGACCGTTGCGTCTAAAGTTATTCTGTCTCCCTTGATAATAATTATTTGTTCCCATGTTGTCTGTTTCTCTGATTGCCTCTGTGATAGTCACTACCACGGAGAGGTGATCTTTCCCTGTAATTATTACTACTCTGCCAACGGTTGTCATATGGGTGGTGTCTGTTTTGGTCACGATTTGTGTTGTGAGAATAGCCTTGTCGTGTCCAGTTATTATTTCTTTCATCGCAGAATTGTGAAGGATGTGATGTGTTCCTTTTTTCGCGTTCCGCGATTGTCAGCGTCAATTTCCAATTCTTCTAACAGTCCCTGAAAAGCTTCAATGTCATCTTTGCAACGTCCCACCAAAATAATATGTCGTGAATGTTCAGGTAGTTTGATTAAGCAAATGCGAATGAGTTCTGAGGGGCTGTATGGGTTTGACAGGTACTGATTCTTGTGCAACATGTCTTCAAAATATTTCACAAGACTGGAAAATTCAGATTGTTCGAAATGTTTCATCATTATGATGCTGTGTTTTACTCGGTCTTGTGGAGCTTGAGACCAATACGCTGAGAGGAAGGCATGATAAACTTCTCCTTCACTGTGACAATCGTGAATGACCGATCGGTTTCTTTCAACTGGTTCATTCTCTAAGTAGCCACACATAAATTCTAATCTGCGCTCTAATGACCAGTTGGGAGGAACACAATTAGAGAATTGATGGAGCCACGCATTTGGATGAATGTCGTTGCCAGAATTCTTAAATGTTTTGAATTTACGTGTAGTAATGAACAGCTTATAGTCAAAATCATCGTGTCGGCGAGTAGCATATCGGTCATTGTTACGTCGTGTCGGCGGTTCCATCTCAAAATTCGGTGCACCTTGCCAATTTCTTTCATAATTTCCGAAATGCCCTGTGTTATTATTTTGTGGCTTTTCCGTATTTCTAAGTTCCTCTTCCCGTGTTGGAGCGCGAGTGTCCTCTGAAATATGTAATTTTTGTATTACTTGTGCCAACTGATCTTGTACTTCCCGGATTTCTCTTTTGTATTGCGAATTAATTTGATTCTGATTTTGTTTGAATTCTTAATTTGTTCATACTCTTCTGTGTCAGTGATGGCTACAGGTCTTGTGTCATTCAGATCATCATCTACCTTTGCAGATAAGTTAGTGAACTGATCCGAAAGTTCGGCTACTTTCTCCGATAGTGTACATATTTCCTCAGTGTGTTTTTCTGAACCAAGTTTCAGAGTCTCCAATTGTGTTGAAATCGTATCTACTGTGTTCTTTAAGCTTTCTGAGTTTTTGCAAGTAGCGTAACCGAATCGGTACATGCAACTGAGTCAATTTTAGCCCACAAGGTCTCGTGATTTTCATGAACAATGGTTTGCAGTTCTTTTATGACTGCTTCGTGATTCTGTTATGCATTTTCATGCCGCGATAAAATAGGTTGAAAATGCTCACAAATTTGTGTTTTTACGTCATTAGAGACTTTTTGACATTTCGATTCAATGTTATGTAACTCAGTAGTTAAATCTTCACGTCTTTGTTCAAGTGTGGTGTCTAACTTTTGAAGCTTTTGCTGTGTTTGTCTCTGATTTTGTTCCATTGTGTCTAACTGTTGCTGTGTTTGTCTCTGGTGTTGTTCTATTGTGTTTAACTTTTGAAGATTTTGTTCCATTGTGTCTAACTTTTAAAGATTTTGTTCCATTTGTTGCATTAATTGTAATAACAATGCACTGGTGTCTGAAACATGTTCCTCAGTGCTATTCGGCAATGTATTTGTACCGTCAATATTCGCATTTTGAAAAGCAGAAAATGTGTCTTGACTCACTTGAGAAAACGGCGAGGACGCAAAACCTAAATCTACAGTATTTGCAAGATTGTGTCCTGTCATTTCGGATTCCTGAGGCAAGCTGTTGCCAACCGAACGATCGATAATGCTTTCCTGTTCACTAATTGTTTCACTGCCTACACCAGTATTTGCAGCCCGCTCCATTTCCCTATGCACAATTACCAAATTACTACTTTGAACATTAGTTAATTCATTACACGGTGGCGCTAACACACTGTTTCGTCTTCACTGTCATTTCTCAGTTTACTTTGGAGCCTAGTATTACGTTTTTCACACACCATTATTGTCACAATACTTCACATGACAACACAGAAAAGCACAATTTGAAGAGCAAAATAAGAAAACACATTCACATAGCATTGAAAATAATATCTCGTTAATTGCAAGCGCAGCTGCGAAATACTTGGTGCAAATCTACATGCATGCCACAACTGTTTTACTGTACAAGAATGAAAACTACAACTACAAAGGAAATTCTCTCCATGATTACGCGCTAGCAATAAACAATAGCTACACTAATTACACAAACTACAAGAACAAAATCAGAAGATTCCCGTGAGGTATCCTCGGCTAAGGGTCGACATATGAAACGTCCCCTTAGAAAAATTGTACATGACTGTGCTTAAACTGACACACAATATTTTTAGCGCAACGCAATCTGACTTTCAAAAATCCCTACGAAAGAATGGCCCTGACTAACATTAACCTATACGTTTCACAAATCACTTACCTCACAAAAATCTTGGTTACTCGAACAACTGCAATACAGCGAGCGCCACTACTGACAGCTAAATAAAAGATTCATACTACGGAAGGCACTAACTACTGATAGGCATAGTTAGCAAATGAAAGATTTTAATAGAGAACAAACAATGTATTTACCTTAATAGTGATCAAAAGTCATAATATATATAGCAGTTCATGACATCCAGTCTTACAAATTTCAAAACTCCGCCATTTCTCTCCCCACATCCACCAGTGCTGGCAGCTCACCTCCAACTGCGCAATGCTATGCGCTGTTCACATCCAGCTGCCCAACACTACAATGGCAGACAACAATGCAAACTAGCCACAGACTGCACACAGCACAGCCAGTGATTTTCATACAGAGCGCTACGTAATGTTGCCAATAAGAAAACATAAACAGCCTACTTACAAAATGTAATGTATTGCGAATACATAGAAAGAAGGATCCTTTATTGTATGATTATATGATAGTGGAACAAACACTGGTAGCAGTTACTTCTGTAAAATATCTGGGAGTATGCGTGCGGAACGATTTGAAGTGGAATGATCACATAAAATTAATTGTTGGTAAGGCGGGTACCAGGTTGAGATTCATTGGGAGAGTCCTTAGAAAATGTAGTCCATCAACATAGGAGGTGGCTTACAAAACACTCGTTCGACCTATACTTGAGTATTGCTCATCAGTGTGGGATCCATACCAGATCGGGTTGATGGAGGAGATAGAGAAGATCCAAAGAAGAGCGGCGCATTTCGTCACAGGGTTATTTGATAACCGTGATAGCGTTACAGAGATGTTTAGCAAACTCAAGTGGCAGACTCTGCAAGAGAGGCGCTCTGCATCGCGGTGTAGCTTGCTCGCCAGGTTTCGAAAGTGTGAGTTTCTGGATGAGGTATTGAATATATTGCTTCCCCCTACTTATACCTCCCGAGGAGATCACGAATGTAAAATTAGAGAGATTCGAGCGCGCACAGAGGCTTTCCGACAGTCGTTTTTCCCGCAAACCATACGCGACTGGAACAGAAAAGGGAGGTAATGACAGTGGCACGTAAAGTGCCCTCCTCCACACACCATTGGGTGGCTTGCGGAGTATATATGTAGATGTAGATGTAGATGTAGAAATCAAAATTAATTCCTATCGACTGACCCAGGAGGCATAATGCGAAGTGCGAGAAGAATTCTACAATACACGGCCCATGAAACCCTCGTGGAAACTTTGCCAGTGTGATCCAACAAATTAATCAGTGGCCTAACTCAAGCCGGAGCAGGTGCAATATCACCGATTTCAGCGTGGCGTGGAGGCATTGTTGTACGGACGTCGGCTGGCCTCATGGTGCTGCAAGGCTGCGCTCATCAATTTACTCCAAGCTATCTTGCTCAGCACATAGCTGAATGAAAACTTTCTATCTCCAAGCTGAATCATTCTGTTTGCTAAGTCATGAACTGCAGAGATGCTCACTCTCTCTCAGGCAAGCTGAGTAAAGAATGCCACATCCGCACTCTAGGCAAGTTGGGAACAGAAGATCTCCATGGAGACTTCTGTAAGTCCGCTCTTCGCCTAGGTTTCCCCTCCAGCAAAATCACTTACGTCAATTGCAGCTCAAGTCGCGTTTATTATGCATCACTTTCCAGTGTCGACCAATGCCAGATCTGGGAAGTGAACAAATTCCATAAAATTTTCCTTCCTCTCAACTTCTGCTGTTTAGCTCCTCCCAGGCCACCCATGAAGGTTATCATCTGCATAGAACTCCAATTCTCCCGAAATTGTGACTCCCAGGAGAGTACTTCAAATTCCTTGGTCCTACATTCCCATCGGAGGCCGGCGTATTTAATTCTGTCGCTCTTCACCTGATTTACTTCAGTCTCTGTGAACCGTGAACCCAGTGTGAAGTTGCTATAGTCATGAACACGCATATTTCGGCCGCTGTTGACCGCTCCACTGTAGCTTTGCGTGGCTTTCTCACATGTTTCACTGAAAACAGGTCAATGGACATTTATCAGCAGGTGTACAAGTTCTCTGTCTGCTTCCCAGTACACTAGCATGGGGTCAACCACCCTCTCACTGTCACTCATCTTAAGGCAGCTGGAGGCCGCGCCCCATTCTCAGAGTTTGAGCCGCCCTAAGCTGCCTATTGTCGCTTCCCTTCACGCCTCCCCAGCCATGCACCACTACCGGCCACGGTCAACTCTGAATACTTCAGTGGGATAAACTAGCCTCCAGTAAATCGACGCATTTCCACAAAGTTTTCATGTTGTGGGAATTACTTTAAAACCATCACCCAACATTAATTATTCCAATATGTCCATGCATTGTGCCTTGTCAGTCATTTTTGTTCAGCCCTACTGTTCGCTCAACATGAGTTCAGTGATCCTTAATGACTTCATGTAAGGGGCATAGTTCTTGCCATCTTGCAAACCATACGGTAAAGCTGCGTGCCCTGGGGAAATATTACAGCTGTAGTTTCTCCATGCTTTCAGCCGTTCGCAGTACCAGCACAGCAAGGCCGTTTTGGTTAATGTTACTAGGCCAGATCAGCCAACCATCCAGACTGTTGCCCCTGCAACTACTGAAAATGCTGCTGCCCCTCTTCAGGAACCACACGTTCGTCTGGCCTCTCAACAGATACCCCTCCATTGTGGTTGCACTTATGGTACGGCTATCTGTATCGCTGAGGCATCAAGCCTCCCCACCAGTGGCAAGGTACATGGTTCTATAGATATATTTTCAACACAATCGACGACGCGAGTGACGTGTTTGGTGCTCATTTGGCGACACAAGGATGGCGATTGCATGTGGGGGTGGGTGTTGGGTACGTAGTGCAGTGGTCGCTTTCTCGTGGAGGAAGTGAGGGCGGGGACGTTAAGTTCAAAAGAAGCGAAGAAGACAGAGATAATGCTAAATACAGGCGTCGCGCAAAGTCGACCTCGCCATGAAATTTGACACACGTTGCTGTGGGAGAATCGTCCCAGCAGAGGAATGACCAGCGGTTTCCGTGGTGGAACAGGTTTCTTCTAGATGGACTGTGTTATAGAGGAGACGTGTCGGAGAGTGTTTCTGTCGATTCTTCCAACAACGAGCCCGTTCGCGATTGACAAGAGGACCGGTTCTACTCGTCATCAGCGATTTCATCCAAATTTGTGGTAAGTGCAGAGCTTGGCCAGAAATGAAAGTGTGGAACTGGGAGCATCAGACGAAGAAGCGTTTGGATAAGAATAGCGTTTCTGGCTTGGGACGAGCAAGGCAGCAGTCATTTATATTACCGTAGGTAGCAAGCACTCAGAGAGCGACGGGCGCCACGGAAGACAACAGAATGTGAGGTTTTCATATGTTTTGTGCCATTGTAAATATTTCTCAATTAGTGTACAGGGACAAAGCTGCATGAGCGCATTGCGCAGGTGGTGGATAAGATCTTTGATTCATGTTTAATGTAATCTGTAGCGGTCTTGGTCGCCAGTCAGTTGTGCAACACTGGGGCATCCTTGTTAGAGCCATAGTAGCGAGCAATAGATTTTTAGAGAAGAAGATCAGGTATTTGTGAGTCTGAGAAAATTTATCTGGAATATTTTATTACGGAGATGAAAACCTGTTTATAAAGCTATTTTATTGATAACACTCATGGAGAAGATTTTTTGAGGCATATTTCAAGGTAAACCATGTGCGCACGAGAATGAAAAGTTTTGTTCGTCAAAACTATCAATTGAAGGAAATCTTTGTCGCTCAGAAAATTAACAATATTCATGATTTATGTTAATACGACCTCTTTGTTTTCATTATGTCACAAATGACGCAGTCTGTTAAAATGTCTGTTAATGTTAGCGTCTTCTCACGTTTAACAGACTTTTTTGGACAATAGTCAAATTTTAAATATTCAAGAATTGATTTATTTCAAGTAAAACAATCCTCCAACTAATGCAATACAGAGTGCGCCAATACTGCCAGCTACATGAAAGATTCTAACTACTGGAGGCACTAACTACTGATAGGCACAGTTAGCAAATGAAAGATTTTGATAGAGAACAAACAATGTATTTACCTTAATAGTGTTCAAAATTCATAAAATATATATATATATCAGTTCATGACAACCAGTCTTTCAAATTTCCTTTTTCTGACGGACACACGTCCAGATCGTCCGCTCTCAAAACTCGGCCATCTCTCTCCCCACATCCACCACTGCTGGTGACTCATCTCCATTTGCACAACGCTACGTGCTGTTCACATCAACTGCCCTACACTACAATAGCAAATATTCCAACAATGAGTCCAACCAGCCACAGACTGCACACAGCACAGTCAGTGATTTTCATACAGAACACTACGTGGCGTTACCAACATAAAAACCTAAACAGCCTACTTACAACTCGTGGACGATGTAAGTCCAGTCCTTTCTTGGAAATTTATTTGCAATCCGAAATTTTCTTTCGTCTTTCCTTTTCATGTCTTTTATGAAAATATTAATAAATACAATATACTCTGCTTTATTTCAGTTTATTTTCGGTGTAAGTAACGTAAAATTGAAAATATTGTTACGGTAATGAGAATCGAACCAACCACTTTCGCAGTGCCTTGTTGATCCTGGCTTGGGTCCTGACTTAGTGGGGTCTGCGATACAGTCGAACTCTATCATCAGCTCTTATCGATTAAAATCGGATCTCATCTGACCAGGCCACGGTTTTCCAGTGGTCTAGGGCTCAATGGGCATGCTCAAAAGCCTAGGAGAGGCGCTGCAGGAAATGATGTGTTGATAGTAAATTCACTCGCGTTGGTCTGATATCATAGCCCATTAACGCCTAATTTCGCCGCACTGTTCTAACGGGTACGTTCGTTCTACGTTCCACACTGATTTCTGCACTTGTTTCACGTGGTGTTGCTTGTTCGTTAGCACTGACAACTCTACGCAAAAGCCGCAGCTCTCGGTGGTAAAGGCCGTCGACCACTGTGTTGTCCATTGTGAGAGGTAATGCATGAAATTTGGTATTCTCAGCACACTCTTGACACTGTGGATCTCGGACTACTGATTTCCCTAAGGATTTTCGAAATTGAATGTCGCATGCTTCTAGCTCGAACTACCATTCCGCGCTCAAAGTCTGTTGATTCCCGTCATATGGCTATAATCACGTCGGATACCTTTTCACATGAGGCACTTGAGTACAATTGATAGCTCCGACAATGCACTGCCGTTTTAAACCGATGAGCCAAAACATTATGACCACCTATTTAATTGCGTGTTGGTCCACTCTATATATAACGGCAGCCGTTCTGCTTGGTATGAATTCTACAAGTTCTTGGCAGGATTCAAGAAGTGTGTGGCACCAGATGTCTACATACAGGTCAAGCAATTCTCAGAAATTACGAGATGGTGGTTTACGGGCACGCAGCTGGTGCCCGATGTGTGTTCCAGTGGGTACAGATTAGGCACCTGTGCTTGGCAAGACATCAGTATGTGCTCACTTCTTTTTTGGTTCATCAGTCTTCTGACTGGTTTGCTGCGGCCCGTCAAAATTCCTCTCCTGTGCCAATCTCATCATCTCAGAGGACCACTTGCAACCTACGTCATCAACTAGTGGCTGGATGTTTTCCAATCTCTGTCTTCCCCTGCAGTTTCCGCCCTCTACAGCTCCCCCTAGCACCATGAAAGTGATTCTCAGATGTCTTAACAGATGGTCTATCACCCTGTCCCTTCTGCTTGTCAGTCTTTTCCATATATATCTTTCCTCTCCTATTCTGCGCAGAACCTCCTCATTCCTTACCCTATCAGTCCACCTAATTTTCGACATTCGTCTGAGCATCGAATGCTTCAATCCTCTTCTGTTCCGGTTTTCCCACAGTCCATATTTCATTACCATACAATGCTGTTCTCAAAACGTGTATTCTCAGAAATTTCTTCCTCAAATTAAGGCCTACGTTTGATACTATGTAGACTTCCCTTGGCCAGGAATGCCCTTTTCGGCATTCTGCAGATCATGTAATTATTCTTCACTTTCACTCAGGATTGCAATGTCATCAATGAATCGTATCATTAGTATCTTTTCACCTTGTATTTTAATTACACTCCCGAACATTCCTAATAAACTGAATGAGCTCGAATGGTAGCTAAATATGGACATCTTCACACTTAACTTGTTAGCCGGAAATTTCATTTAAAACAGTAAGAAATGAAATTATCATCCCTGCAGAAGGCAGTTTATTCTATTCTGTCTTTCTGTATAATGAAACTGAATGTAATTCTTTCGTGAATGAGGCTCCTAGGTGCATACAAGTGAGGACTTAAACACCAGAGAACTGAAAAATAACTTCGTAACAGTCGCAAATAGAATGAGTACCGATTAAGCGAGTATATTTTGTGGAGGAAATAAATTCAGAGTCCTTCAACGGGCCATGTGATTTAATTCGCTAAAGAATTAATCACCAAACGAAGTCTCATATGCACTGCGTCTTCAGGAAACGTATATGTCTCTATTTAGCCATCATTTCTTGTATTGCATGCTGCGTTCTTCTACAGTGCAGTAAATGTATCAGGAAATCGTTACTGTAGCAAAGGATAAAGCAGGTACAGGAAGTCGAATGTAATTTCTTTAAGCAAACGTTTGGATCTGGTAATTCATTTTGATGTGTAAACATTCTGTTTGTTTCGTTCCCTGGGATGAATTGCGAAATTACGGACAGTGTTTCCAGTATTTGAGAACAAACATGTGGAAATAGCATTGCAGTGTATAATGAAAAGATGCATATCGTGTTTAACCCCTTTGACTTTTCTCCCCACCACATTTTCATATCACATGTTTCACTAGCATGTTTCAGCAAGTGAAATCTCTCTTGGACACATTAACATTCTTGGCTCCTTTTATATACTTTGAAGTGTTTAAAGAGTAGCACTCACTTTGCCGTTCTTTCAGTGCAGATTCGTTATGTAGTTTATAACTGCCAGTGTCAATATAGAATAGAGCTTGGGAGTTTGCGAAAACAAAGAGAGAAATTAATGTAAACTTTCGCCTATGTCCATTTTCTTTCCACGAGCAGCGGACCAAAAGGATCTCTGCAGCTACAGTTTTGCATGTATACAGTTCAACACCTTGTGCTACCTACTTCATAGTAACGAATTGCTTTAGGCATTTTCCCTGGATTCCTTATGGATGAGGCCTATAAAATACGATGAACGAATGAATGGACCAATAGCTATATAAGAAGCCTCTCACAATTTGTATGATTAATACCCAGGGACACAGAAATCCGCTATATGTAACATACTCGGTGGTACTGATTCCAAGGATTATTTTACCTGTGTTATTGAAGATCCTGTAGAACGGCTGCTCTTATAGCTCAACTAATGCCGGTAAAGTTTACACTAATTACTTTATTAAATTCAGACGTTAAGATCTTCACGCGAATTTTTAAATACGAGACAGGGACTCATTTTATCACAGACTTTCGGACGTTATCAAGCTAGCCAGCTCCACCGCTACTTCTTCGATGATAAATATCTAAACTGAATTTAGGGACCTAGTAAACATGTAAAAATAAACTCTCGATGGGTTTCCTGGACTCTGATACGGCCAATGACGGAATCGATTATCAATTCTTCTAAGAGTTAATAAACCAAATTTTTTTTGTCCACCATTTCTAGAGGTGATAAGAAATATCAACTGCAGCATACTCAAGGATCAAAATTAATGGACAATTGATAGTACAGCAGCAATTATGTGAGCCACTCAGCAAGGTGGCCCACTTCCCTCAACACTACACGCTGTCACCACAAAGCCCACTACTTAGAAGACTGCACGGAACATAATGGAGGATTTACATATTTGGCACCAAGATAGTATGTCACGCTTATGCCGTTGGCGTGACCCTGCTTCTAACCAACGAAGAAGAAAGTGATGTCACCATACGAATTATAAATGAATACAGTCGGACAAATACTAGCGAGAGTCAACTTCAGGTGCCCACTTCGGCAAAACTTCATTTAGGTCCATATATCCATCTTATAAACTATCCTCAAATTCCGATCACAAACATTAGGAAACAACCAGGCGTGTACGTCGAACAATGCCCCCAGGAGCTAGTAAAATTGACTACCGAACCCAAACTACAGTCCATTCGAGCGACAATTAGAGAACAGAATGTGAGAGGATTGGATCACCTATAAAAGCGTTTTACATCAACAACTGCGTATTTCTAAGTCACATCACACTGCAGCATTGGAAACGTGCCTACAGCAACAGTGACTGTACGAACTAACCTAAGCGCTGCATGTTGGTATATCTGGAAAGCCAAACAGAATTTCCTTTACAACTACATCCATTCCATATAGTGTTGGAGGACTAGGGTTAAATAACATACAAGCTTTTTGCCAAGACATGTGCATAAAGAATACCTGTAAGATCATTATAGGAAATCAAGACTTCCTGTCCAAAAGACTGTGAAATACTTGAGCCCCAGAGTAACAGCGCACCAATCTTGCATCTGTTAGCCAAATTCTTGAACAGATTAATGTGTTTTTAGAAATGACTGATATAAAAGACACAGATCTAAAAGAGAAAGAGAGTGCAAACTTAGCAACAGCTCTTAAGGCATTCAGCACCAAATCAAATAGAACTAAAGCACCAGAACAGAGAATGACCAACTATTTCGAGCTAAATACACAATCCAGTACTTCCGACGTATGTGAAAGTCTTTTGGTATGAAGTTATTACGCAAAATGATCCCCTATGGGGGGGACGAGTGTGCAAAACAAAACTATGGCCTAACCCTTTTTGCGAAAAGGATACAACGAGCAACTGCCTAGCTCGTACGTTTGTTTGTAAAGATGAGCTCGAGTTTGGGACTGGACGCGTAAGAAAATGGCGATAATAAATAGAACTGCAGTCCAGATAATAGAAATCGACGACTATTGCACCATGACAGGCACATGTACTCGAAGACGAAACGGAATAGTTATACATGGACGACGGGACACTTAACGCATTATATCTTGAACGTAAAACAATCGGACACATAGAAATTTGCCCTCTACCTTAAAGAAGAATATAATAAGCTAAAAAATAAATTCAGATGGGTGGAATAAGCGATTCCAAAATTTCTTAAATGTAATGCATACTATCACATAAGTCAGGAAGCTCAGTTTCATGAAGAAGTTCAAGTTAAAAGAAGAGTGTTTGTTCGGAAAAGTGGCTTTTAATAACAAGGAAATGACAAACTCGCCGACAAACTACGATTTTTAATATCTTAATTTTTAGCATGGTAATTTTTTATTTTTTTAATGCTGCAAAGTGTACAGAGGAAGTTAAAAGATGTGTCAGTCAAAATCAAATGCAGGAACTGTATTTCTGAAGCAGTCGAACTAAGAAGAAAATTTAATTTTTAGTAACTTATGCCAGGTAGGCAAAGAAGGCATTTCGGTGATCAGAAGGCTGGGTTGAAAGGGGCGGAGCGAGACTCCAAAATATTCAAAATAAAAACATAAAAAGAACGAAAGAATAAGAACATGCTGTGAGCTAGCCTGTTAGTGAAGGAGATAATACAAATCCTGGTCGAACTGTCTTCGGTCTCACCTGAATATAGTTTTTAGGTTCTTTTTGCGTAAGCTTAAACAAATGCTTGCCGTTTCCAGATCTGTGTGTCAGAAAGTACGAGTCATTAAGAACTGATGTACGATAATATACCGACTTCCCTCCCCGAGGCTAAATGGGGACTGTAGCGGAAGGGGTATCCGGCCATAAAGTTAAAATAAATTGCAGATTTTCCGTACCATGAAAAACAGCAACTCCGTACGCTAGTAAAAAGAGTGAGAAATTCCTGCTGAAGATATCGTTTTGATGTTTTGACAGAAAGATTTTGATATTATTCTTCAGCACCGCATATGACTTCAGTTCAAAAATATTGGATGTGACACTTACTGCTACTTTTTAACTATTTAAGGCGATTTATTTTGGCACACTGCCACGAAACCAACCTGTCCTCTGTCTGTATGGATCTCTACCTGTGTAAAAAGATCTTTCCATCGATAGACTCTTCCTTCCTAGCTGAGGTTTGGTTCATCTTATTTCAACATGGAAGATCGTACATCGACAGTTACCATTCCAAATGTCCAAACTTCATAAAACTAACTGTTCTAACATACATCCTAACACGTTACTTTTTTCCCGTACTCTGACAAAAGTGTGTGATTTTTGTAAAGAATATTAGGATCTGACGAACCCCTAAGAAATTAGTTATCTGTTCACAGACAAAACGTATTGAACACAACTGTATGTTCGTTGATCAAAGACAAAATCTGAATTTCGTTGAAAGCTGTATTCACCAAAATATCTGAAGTTTTACTAATCCTGTGTCAAGCACTGAACTTTGTCTAAAGGCCATATTCCTTAAATAATTTCCGAAGACTTCAGATTCGTTGTATGTGAAGTACACTCCTGGAAATGGAAAAAAGAACACATTGACACCGGTGTGTCAGACCCACCATACTTGCTCCGGACACTGCGAGAGGGCTGTACAAGCAATGATCACACGCACGGCACAGCGGACACACCAGGAACCGCGGTGTTGGCCGTCGAATGGCGCTAGCTGCGCAGCATTTGTGCACCGCCGCCATCAGTGTCAGCCAGTTTGCCGTGGTATACGGAGCTCCATCGCAGTCTTTAACACTGGTAGCATGCCGCGACAGAGTGGACGTGAACCGTATGTGCAGTTGACGGACTTTGAGCGAGGGCGTATAGTGGGCATGCGGGAGGCCGGGTGGACGTACTGCCGAATTGCTCAACACGTGGGGCGTGAGGTCTCCACAGTACATCGATGTTGTCGCCAGTGGTCGGCGGAAGGTGCACGTGCCCGTCGACCTGGGACCGGACCGCAGCGACGCACGGATGCACGCCAAGACCGTAGGATCCTACGCAGTGCCGTAGGGGACCGCACCGCCACTTCCCAGCAAATTAGGGACACTGTTGCTCCTGGGGTATCGGCGAGGACCATTCGCAACCGTCTCCATGAAGCTGGGCTACGGTCCCGCACACCGTTAGGCCGTCTTCCGCTCACGCCCCAACATCGTGCAGCCCGCCTCCAGTGGTGTCGCGACAGGCGTGAATGGAGGGACGAATGGAGACGTGTCGTCTTCAGCGATGAGAGTCGCTTCTGCCTTGGTGCCAATGATGGTCGTATGCGTGTTTGGCGCCGTGCAGGTGAGCGCCACAATCAGGACTGCATACGACCGAGGCACACAGGGACAACACCCGGCATCATGGTGTGGGGAGCGATCTCCTACACTGGCCGTACACCACTGGTGATCGTCGAGGGGACACTGAATAGTGCACGGTACATCCAAACCGTCATCGAACCCATCGATCTACCATTCCTAGACCGGCAAGGGAACTTGCTGTTCCAACAGGGCAATGCACGTCCGCATGTATCCCGTGCCACCCAACGTGCTCTAGAAGGTGTAAGTCAACTACCCTGGCCAGCAAGATCTCCGGATCTGTCCCCCATTGAGCATGTTTGGGACTGGATGAAGCGTCGTCTCACGCGGTCTGCACGTCCAGCACGAACGCTGGTCCAACTGAGGCGCCAGGTGGAAATGGCATGGCAAGCCGTTCCACAGGACTACATCCAGCATCTCTACGATCGTCTCCATGGGAGAATAGCAGCCTGCATTGCTGCGAAAGGTGGATATAACTGTACTAGTGCCGACATTGTGCATGCTCTGTTGCCTGTGTCTATGTGCCTGTGGTTCTGTCAGTGTGATCATGTGATGTATCTGACCCCAGGAATGTGTCAATAAAGTTTCCCCTTCCTGGGACAATGAATTCACGGTGTTCTTATTTCAATTTCCAGGAGTGTATATTCTAAACTTTATGTGGCATCTACCTCCTGAATTTGTATTTGTTACCGGTGTTAAAGTCTGAAGGCCGTGGCCCGACTGTCTGGGGCGGGGAGGGGGGGGGGGGGGTCTACTTCGATGATCTGTTGCGACCAATTAAGAAACTAAATTTTTTTGTTTATTTCTAAGACACAACACAGTGCAGCGGCGGTCCTAGGCAGCTATACCTTCCAGTCATTGTTGCAGCGGCCTTTGGACCTCGTGATCAAAAACTGGCAACAGGCATTGCCAGCTTCAGGAATCTTCTCGATAGTGTATATGCTTACAATGGTCTTGGTACTCATTTGATTAAAAAAAAAGTGAAAATGTTTGGTTGGAAAGCAGCTTATCGTCGAAAAGTGTTTGACAATAGAAGGAAGGAGGATGTTAAAGAGAGGGGAAGATGAATCACGTTGTAGCTGTCGAAGTTCACCGTCTCGGAACTACGGGTCTTGAACTCTCCTGTCTGGTTCCTACTTCCACAGTTCAGTCTCTGTAATTCCTGAGCCTTGTCATCATTGCTGGATCGATAAGTGCACAACTTACGAAACTAAATGGTGGTACTTTTAATCCAGTACGCTGTTGCCTGGTATCTAATGACGGTGGCGCATAAACCCCAAGAGAATCATACAGTGAATCCAGTGGAATGGAGCGGAACGGCGGCGCACAGTGATCTTCCGACTTAGAAGCAGAGCTGGTGTGTCCTAATGCTGTGCACAAAAGCCACTGAGAAGAAGATTGCTTTGTTGTGTACCTTAATCATGGATAGAGAAAGTCTGCAATCTACTGCCACAGCTGTTGGATGATATTTACTGGATTGTCATCAGTAGTTGCTCTCGTTCACTGCAGTTCGATGTTCATCAAGTTGCAATCATAGGCTTAGGCAAGAGAGGCCAACACGGGCACTTGGTACCCACTGGAAACTGGAGTACATAGTTTTTACTGATTAGTGAATTTTCATATGCTTCTAGAAGTGATTTTTCCTGATTCAGATGAACCTCTCGTTTAGCCAATAGTAATATAATGCGTCTGATCGCAAAAAGGCTTTTGCATCTGCAAAGATTGAGTGGGTATCTTTAAGTTTTTTCTGCAACTCGTAACATTCAGTTCTTATGGAACGACTCGCTTCGAAACTGAACAACCGATCTAAATAAAAAATGACAATTTAGGAGTCTTGCCTCCCCTCCCTTTCCTCCCATGGGGATAAATTTCTGCAGACGCCCATGGTAGCACGCCAAGATAACTGTACGCCGTCTGACATCTGATGTTGCTCACTCATAATTTCAGAACCGGATTTCTGCTGAGCTTTCCTTTTATCAATTTAATCCACTGTAGCACCCCGTAGGCTTTCATCGTTGGTGTAGGTCTCAGGTCAGTAGAAACGATGAAGAGATCAACTGATGTGGTTTTCCCAGCTATGTGAAGAACCAATAATCGCCCCAGAGCCTCACACCGGCTGTATGAACAAAGCGTGACATACACTGAAGAGGCAAAGGAACAGGTACACCTTCCTAATATCGTGTAGGGCCCCCGCGAGCACGCAGAAGCGCCACAACATGACGTGGCATGGTCTTGACTAATGTCTGAATGGAGGGAACGGACGCCATGAATCCAGGAGGGCTGTCCATAAATCCGAAAGAGTACGATGGGTGGGAGATCTCCTCTGAACAGTACGTTGCAAAGCATCCCAGATACGCTCAATAATGTTCATGTCTGGAGAGTTTGGTAGCCAGCCGAAGTGCTTAATCTCAGAAGACTGTTCCTGGAGCCACTCTGTAGCAATTCTGGACGTGTGGGGCGTCCTGCTGGAATTCTCATAGTCCGTTGGAATGCACAATGGGCATGAATGGATGCAGGTGATCAGACAGGATGCTTACGTATGTGTCATCTGTCAGAGTCGTATCTAGACGTAACAGGTGTCCTATATCACCCCAACTGCACGTCCCACACCATTACAGAGCTTCAATCTACCTGAACAGTCCCCTGCTGACATGTATGGTCCATGGATTCATGAACTTGTCTCCATACCCGTACACGTCCATCCACTCGAAATAATTTGAAACGACACTCGTGCGAACAGGCATCATGTTTCCAGTCATCAACAGCGCAATGTCGGTGTAGGGCCCAGACGAGGCGTAAAGCTTTGTGTCGTGCAGTCATCAAGGGTACAAGAGTGGGCTTTGGCCTCCGAAAGCAGATATTGACAATGTTTCGCTGAATGGTTCGCACGCCGTCACTTGTCGATGGCCCAGCATTGAAATCTGCAGCAGTTTGCGGGAGGGTTGCACTTCTGTCACGTTGAACGATTCGCTTCAGTCGTCGCTGGTCCTGTTCTTGCAGGATGTTTTTCCGGCCGCAGCGATGTCGGAAATTTGATGTTTTAACGGATTCCTGATATTCACGGTACACTCATGAAGTAGTCGTACGGACAAATCCCCACATCGTCGCTACCTCGGAGGTGCTGTGTCCCATCGCTCGTGCGCCGATATAACACCACGGTAAAACTCACTTAAATGTTGATAACCTGCCATTGTAGCAGCAGTAACCGATCTAACAACTGCGCCAGACACTTGTTATCTTATACAGCCGTTGCCGACCGGAGCGACGTATTCTGCCTGTTTACGTATCTCTTTATTTGAGTACCCACGCCTTTATTAGTTGCTTTGGCGCTTCAGTGTAGCAGAAAAATGAAAACTACTAAATTAACTCACGCACTAGAATTGCAAGCACACCGAAATGATCGTCTCCCAAAGTTGACTGAAATGACATTCCACATTCTTACTACAAAAACTCAATAAGCTAATCAGGTTTTAACCAAGTACATTTTTATAAAACATGATTATTTGCTACTATTCTTGAATGTTTGACGGCATAAGTTGGTACTGTACATCAGTCAAGAAATATTCTTATGCACAAAAACAAATCAGCTCTCTGTATTGATCAGCGATATGGTTTGACTGTGACAGAAATAATTATGGTTGCATAACAGATTAACTAGACCAGATCTTGATGAATATTATACATATTTGTAACGCGTTAACAATGTCTGATGATCCTACACTTTCTGTAATATCTGTGCTACCACAATGCTAGCTTCAAGACGTCTGTTACAGTGACATCTGACATTTTGTGAAACGGCAATTACTAAAATTGACTGTGTTGTATCATCTAGAGCTCGCGGTGGCACACCAGAGTCGGCAATACCAATCAATACCATAGGTGTTAGAGAGGTCTCGCTACAATCCGCAACAATGTATGGGGGGTGCTCCTGAAGACCTCGCCTCCTCTCCGAACACAGCAGCGTCCTCATACATAAAGTCAGAATAGTGTCGAGCATGCAAGAGCTCATCCAGTTTGAGACCTCAGTTGCAGCAGTTGAAAGGTGGCTACACTGAGCCACTGCGCCAGAGATTGCGCCAAAGAGTATTATTCAGCCGCCTCCACTGGCAGTGCTTGGGGAGAACTCGTAGTAGTCAGTGCTTGTTGAGATGTGCTAGTGAAAAGTGCTTGTTGAGATGTGCTAGTGAGAGTGCTTGCTGAGATGTCGTAGTACTCAGTTCTTGTTGGGATGTGGTAGTGGCGACTCGGAATGGTGATATACTGTAATGATTAGAGTGCTTTTCATCAATATAAATGAATGTAAAAAAAAAATTTTCTTTTCTCTCTCATTATTTCAGTGTCCTGAATAATGCGTCATTACAGGTTCAGTCAACAAAGCATCTGGCGTGTGTTCTTGTATTAGAGTGTAATTCTGGTTTTCTTACGCAATTATAGTATTTCTAATTTTTTTCTGTCACGTCAGTATAAATGGTATTTGAAATTTCTTGTCTTGTTGAAGAAGAACCGTGCCAGATGTGTACGTTGAGTCACACTCCCACACACAGAACAATTACACTTGTGCTTTGGTTTCGTAGGTTTTATAGTTGCTGGGGACTTAATTAATTAATTGTGTTAACGAAAATTTTCATTTCATTCTTTGTTGTTGTTCTATGCAGTCAGATTGCGTAATAATACTAGTCAGGGCCAACCGATTACGAAACAGCATAATCGGACTTACAGCTACTAAAAATATTTGCATTATATTTAATTAAGCCCCCATGCACAGTCACCATCATAGGCTTGGACCAACAACATGCCAAAGTTTCAGATGAACGTGTACTGTTGTAAGTGTCACACATTGTTCCTCAAGACAACAGTTTCTTACTTAGCGAACCAAGTGATGCTTGCATAGTCAATAGCAGTAGTAAATTATCAAGTACTCCCGTGACAAAAAAAAAAATGTCAAAGTTAAGCAAAACCTTTATTCATGTGAGTAGTAAAATGAACTAATATTTTATGTGTTCTCGTTTTTTTAGCCTTCTCCCAGGGTAATCAAACAACCCACGGTTATAGTTAGACAAAGGTATTTTCATCTGGCGGCAGCACATTATAACCACAGTTAAACTTTGCACATCTTGTAAGGTGTCATACAAATAACACACCTTACATTGAATTTCTTAAACAATTCCGGTGAAATCAATATGTCACTCGACAAAGTAGGGTGAAAATGTACGAATTTTATTGATATGCAAATCGAATAAAGAAGCCCACATTTCATGAATGTAAACCACTAACCCTCACATTAGTAACTGTGCGCAAGTAATTTCCCAGTCCTGAGATACGAGGAGCAGTTGTGAGTAAAGGAGAATTTTATGACAGCAACGCCCATCCCATTTTCGGCCAAAATCTTCACAGCAGGACATTGAGCGGACACAATGCGACGCTGGAGCCACTGCACTGCGCAGGGCGTCGGCGAAAACCGGTCTTGTCCCTCCTTTAAACGACGACACTTCGGGAAACCTTTCTGCAGGAGTACGGCTGGAGATGGCAGATAAACGTCCAGAGAAACCCAACTCAAAACATTTGTGACTCACTGTAGCCACCTGTGTTAAAACTCACGTGAAAAAAGCTGTTTGTCTCAGTACTATAAAGTAGAAGTTAAAACTCTGACCTGCGAAAGAAATGACGTCTATGATAGGTTACAGAAATTCTAGTGAGTGGAGTTACAACAAGTACAGACGCTCTGTTTGGCCAGAAAGAAAACGCGTGGCCACCAGCTTTAATATACGCAAATGCAGAGAGAGAAATTCGCTCTTCTTTAGCAGCAAGTCGTCGAGTGTTTGAGCAAGGCGACTCGCGCCGCACTGACATGATTACGAGAGGAATTATGTGAACACTTGTTCACAGGCTCATCTTAACTCTTAAGGAGTTAAACCGCAAACTCTCCTAGTATGAAGAATTGCACCAAGCACTGACAGTTAACAATTACGAGTCATTTGAGGGCAACGACGTACACACTATTCCAGCCAAATAGGGTGTACCATGCCAATCAACTTAGCTAGGGAATAACTAGGAGTCTCGGCAGACTGGTGTTTAACAGTCAAGAGAGATTTAGAAAAGATTCTCAGGTTCACAGCTCACGCCGGCAGCATCCACTGCCGCCGCCGACAAAAGGTAAACACTCACGCTCTCACTATGCCAGCAAGTGATATTCAATTGACACTCGAAACCAATTTTTCTGAACATTCGACTATGACCTCCAGTGAAACGTATTCACGATTTTTGGGCTTAACTGAAGCACAAACGCGGGATATCCGATCTAAAGAAACGATCTGACCAGCCACTGCAAAGTGCTTTATACTCTGAAGTTACTGAACTGTTTTAATTGTGCAGTTGTATTTGCAGTGATATTTACGTACTCTATACAGACCCCATTAAATTTTGGGTATTTTCGTCATGCGTTTTTAGCTTACTTAATATCTCTGGTCCCAATTCTATTTAATTTGTTTGTATTTTATCGATCCCCAGACATGCTAATCAACCATCTTACTATTAAAGAACCTCAGAATAGTTAGGAATTTCGCTTCACAGTTGTGAACACCCATAACAGTATCTTTTCGTTCTGTACATGTGATAATGATGATTGCTGAGTAAAAATGAACCTTAGTGACGAAAATCTAAGATTTTCATTTTTTGCTTACATACAGTTAGACCTGAAGCAGTACACTAATTTCTGTTAGCGATAACGATTCTTTTACAGGGAGTGTAGTGGAACCAACATTGAAGTCATTGTCTGATTACATCACTGTCTGTACAGCTGTACCCCTCTGAACTCTGCATGGTGGGCTGGTATCTTCCTACCTTGCAGGCCATAGGAACAACACAAATTCCTAAAACACTCCCAGCAACTGTGGTAGGAAGATAGATAGAACCAGGCTCACACATGTTAGAGTCTTTGAGATGCTTGACTACGTTTGGTATTCATAGGATGTTACTTTCAACAAATATTTGAAGTTGAACCTTAAAACTTAGCATTTTTGCACATAATTAAATCGATATAAAAAACAAAAAAGTTTCGTTTTGTGAGAACAGTGTTTCACTTACTATAGAATTCCGTAACACTTCTTAAGAATCAGAAAAGAATTAACCCTAACTGATTAATAACAGGTGTATTATAATTTTCACTGGAGAAACTAAAAATTCTAAGCCGCTTTAGACTTTTATTTGTAGAAATTACAACACAAAAAAGCATAGATGTGAAAGCAGTGAACGTTAGACAAAAAGTTATCTACATGAAAATGCAGAAACGATTAAATTTACATTGCTTTGCTTAACATTAGGATTACATGATTTTTGATACTAAGAATTCACGTGTTACATTTGAACGCTTGCCTCGGTATTTTCGCCCGGCGGTCATTCAGTGGTTTTCCCGACGTTTCGCCAACACGAGTGGCTGGCACTCACAGATGTTCACGCTGCACTACCAGTGGTGGACAGTGAATCTGTGACAATGCCACTCGCTTGTACAAGCGAAACGTTGGGAAAATCACTGAGCCCTAGACGCCCAAAGACCCTGAGACGAGCTGCGATTGCAGCTTGAGAATTCAGCGGTTGATTTTTAGATTGAATTCAGTATGTGCATGTCTAGACTCTGTTGAATGATAGCTCCACCACAACACTTGGCCTTTGTTTAATGCACTGCTCAATGACATAGACTGCCAGGATGCAGTAATCACAGCAACTTCTAACCTGAATGTTGACGTGACTGTAGAACAGGCTGAGTAATGACTTGTCTGAAAATTTTGTATTTATCTCTCAGAACTCCAGGGAAGGCATTCATGTGCTCATTGCATTCTTACTATGGTCGCTTTAGGAGGTGTCCGGTGTCAAAGAGGCATGGGGCAAGGTAAGGGGAAAGTGCTCTATTACACAGTATTGGCAAACATCAGCAGCCTCTTTGTCGGTGTGGTAAGCAGGCAATGTTGTAGTTCAGGCTGTAGCGTCGTCATCAGCGAACATACCTAACAGCTGCTGCGATTTCTCCTGACGTAAGGATAAATAAATCTTTATACTTTGCGAACAGTACCACACGGACTACCAGTCCAGCCCATAACGGATATAGTCCACTCATCCATTCAAACAGTCACACATACTTTGCTGTGGGTCCAACGTTGAGTCAAGACTGTGTAAAAGTTGTACCATTTGTTACATGGCAGTCATTCCTGGAGGAGGGGGGGTGCTCACTTTGTGTGGTCCTGTACCCGTTCGGTGCTTTCGCGTGATTCCCTTCTATCTGCTGTTTCTACATGCACATTATCGTCTAATAGAATTCTCTAAACAAGTACAAATATCACGTTATGACAAACCCATTCACCAGATACTATTCTGCCCCACAGGAACTCACTCCTCTTGTTGCCAGGTCGGCTTGTTTATATGAGCTTTCACGTTACTACTTTGTTGCTGCTTGTTCACTAACTGAGCTTCGCCTAACAGCGCCATTCCCCGGCACATAAGCTGTGTCACTGTTTTGTAATCACTTTTTACAGGTAACCTTCTCCATCCATCGTTAACTTTAGATTCATTTGGGAATTTTTCCCACGTGATGCAAATTTCACATATGCCAGATGAGTACTTGGCGTTGTCTGGATATGTATTTATTTCAACTATATTAACCAGTTTCCTACTTCCCTCTCCCTTTGTCCATCTCTTCTGCCTACACCCCTCTCTGTCCATCTCCTTCTTCCCTTCTCTCCATCCACCTCCTCAACCCCCAATTATCTGTCCTGCCCCACATTTTGTTCATCTGCTACTCCCTCACCTCACTGCCAATCCCCTATTTCCCCTCTCTCTGTTCATCTTGTCCTCTTTCCCTTCTATACCCATGTCTTCCTCACTCTTCCTGTCCATCTCTTCCTCTTCTCTTCCCCTGTCCCTCTCCTCCTCCTCCCCTCACTGCCCATACAATCGTACAATTTTGTAGGCAAAGTGAGCAGCATACGTGGATACTGTCTGATGAATGTGTTTCAAATACAGTTAATATCAAAGAAGTAATGAATTCAAACGTCATGCTCGATGAGGCCGTTTTCACGCATTTCATTGCTTATGGCATCATATCTCCTGAACTATGTGTCGTACGATGATACAATTGTTCACGTACATTCAGTGCTGTATATGAACACTGTCGGCAAAAAGTGTCACGAATACAGTTATTAGTAAAGAAATGATAAATAAGAAGGTCATACATGACACAACATTTTTACTACATGAATATTGAAAATGTAGTAAGAGATAAACTTTTTTCCGTTCATCACTTTGTAGAGACCGTAAGAAATACTTCCGTAAAGATTTGAAGTTATGTTAAAGTTTGTTGTAGCTTCTAGGTGATCTCGTTGTCAAATACTGGATAGCGCGCATAGTAGCTATGCAGTTAATTATACAACGTGTACATTGTGGAACAAACAGTATGATTAAACACACTGAAGATTGTTTAAGATTGGTATTCATTACTGAATCATATAATGTAGCAAATATCAACCAAGAAAAGCATTTTCATCAATTTTATTAAGTTCAAAAGTCAAAGAGTAAACAGCTTTTGAAATGGTAAATGCTTTTCCCCAATTCGCTAATATTATTGAAATAAACAGGTACCTTGTATTACACAGTTTCTAAAGCAGCCTACGTTATTCCTCAGGGTTAAAGTTATCTCCTAATCAAGTTTCATCGAAACAGGTTCAGTGGTGTTAGTAATAATAGATTTAAATGTCTTGCATGGTTCGGCAGATTTTCACGCAACTCTCAGTGTTTATTACGTCATATATCCTGACCTATGTGTCGTACAATTATATAATTTTGTAGGTACATTCAGTGGTATATGTGAACACTATCTGAAAAATGTGTCACGAATGCCTTTAGTAGTAAAGAAGTAATAAATTATGACGTTTAGCCTGATGCGAAAATGAACAGCAAAATGAAGTAACATTTCTTTCCTTTCATCATTGTGTATGGGATGTGAGCCATAAAAGTTTAGTAAAGGCTTGAAACTATGTGTAAAGCTTGTTGGAAGTCACAAAGTGCTCTCGTTCTCAAATGCTTGATGAATAAAATCGGGATAATCGCGCACTGTGGTACTTCTTCTTCAGTCCCTCTTAACCCACATTGTTTCTTACCAGACAGTAAGTGATACGTGTATCAAGTTTGGTTGAAATAGGTCGAGTGGTTTCGGAGGAGTTGTGGAACATATATACATACATGTATACATTTTTATGGTAAGTATGAATGTCTTTTCTTTCCGTAATCCGATTTTGATGAAATATAGCCCATGCGGTGCCCGGAGCTACACTGAAGTTACCAGTGAAAATACCTTAAAATGAGTCAAGTAGTTTTGGAGAGTAGGGTGTTCAGAAAGACAGACAAGAAAATTTTACTAAAATTTTTAATCACGGTATCTTTTTTCCGTGATCTGATTTTGATGAATTACAGCCTATATGTTGCCCCAAACCACGCTCAAAGTACGTGCGGAAACCCTATGAAAAGCCGTGTAGTAATTTTGGAAATCAGCGTGTTCGAAGATAAACAGACAGACACGACAGATTTATAGATACATTATTAGTATAGACTCGCTAGTCGAGGGTTTCCGAACATTTCCTTTGATGGAACACTTTGAGAACCCTGCTACTTTAATAGGATAATAAAATAGAAAACGTTTCAAAAGCAAGAAAAACTTATTTTATCCAGTGTTTCTTTCAATTTTAAATCACATGTAATAATACTGATATCATAATAAAATTTTAAAAAATAATAATTTTTTTTAAGAAGAACGATATTAGTAATTTTTCGCTGAGCACTTATTCAGAGATTCGAAAGCCCTGTTCTACATGCAGGTTATGTGTTAATCATCTGTGGCATTTTTACTTTACTTCTGGAAATATCAAGCTTTCCTTTGTGGTATGCAGAAATAATTACATATTCGTGAAATATCACAAAACAATTTTAACTGTGTGACTGAATTTTGCTGTAAGCTGCTGTTCCGAATTCTTGTAATAGCAAGTTTTTTTCCTCATAACGCTAAGCTTAACAAAGACAAGAGAACGGCTTTGCCGCGGTGGAGACACCGCTACCCGTGAGATCACTGAAGCTAAGCGGTGTCGAGCGTGGCCGGCTCTTGGATGAGTGACCATCCAGGCGGCCATGCGCCGTTGCTGTATTTCGAGGTGCAGTCAGCCTCGTGATGCCAAGTGCGGAGCTACTCGACCGAATAGTAGCGGCTCCGGCCAAAGAAAACTATCATGACGACCCGGAGAGTGGTGTGCTGACCACACGCCCCTCCTATCCGCATTCTCACTGAGAATGTCACGGCAGTCGGATGGTCTCGATGGGTCACTTGTGGCAGGAAGACGGAGTGCTTTAACAAAGCAAGTCATCATTCATTCAAAGAAATCGTAATTTAGGCAAATTGAGAGTGCTTCATGTTCACTACAAAACAGAAACAAAATTTAACTTTAGGAGAGAGTCTAAAAACATACCTACGTCTTTGGAAAAGGACCAGAACATACGAGAAATATTTAATTTTAACGTGATAAGGTGGTTTAGAAAGACTTTCGCAGTATTAAATAAATATGGAGTGTCAGTTGAATTCCTTAGCTGAAGAAATTCTCATGGACACACAAAAAATGGCTCAAATGGCTCTGAGCACTATGGGACTTAACATCTATGGCCATCAGTCCCCTAGAACTTAGAACTACTTAAACCTAACTAACCTAAGGACAGTACACAACACCCAGTCATCACGAGGCAGAGAAAATCGCTGACCCCGCCGGGAATCGAACCCGGGCGTGGGAAGCGAGAACGCTACCGCACGACCACGAGATGCGGCGCCATGGACACACAGTTTAATTTAACTACCACAGTAAAGTGGACAATGAGGGTTTATCTATATAATGTTGTAATAAACCACAACTTTATCACAGTTAGTAATAACGTAAGTATACTTTTTGTGTAATTGCTGGACAACCTTAATACGTTCACAGAGGGTCTTTGGGTACAGTTTTGACTCAGTGTAGATGATAAACTGTACTGCATAAAGCAACGACAGCCGCAGCAACCGAAATAGATGCACAGTTAATCTGTGATAGCTATAGAATTAGTGACAAGTGGTGACCGACTGCAAAGTGTTGTTGTGTTGTGTAACGAACAATGCAGCAGCATAACACTCTACCATTCGTGCATTCAGACGTTACCAGAGCTAATCTTGTGCCGTCCTGTCGGTGGGCCTCTCTGCCTGTCTTCTCCTTCAATCTATAAAAATTAAGTTAGTATATACGCCCTGTTTAACCATTTTTACTAGAGTGTGTACACGTGCCAGTCGTGTCTGAGTATTCCTCATCAGTGTGGGATCCGTACCAGATCGGGTTGACGGAGGAGATAGAGAAGATCCAAAGAAGAGAGGCGCGTTTCGTCACAGGGTTATTTGGTAAGCGTGATAGCGTTACGGAGATGTTTAGCAAACTCAAGTGGCAGACCCTGCAAGAGAGGCGCTCTGCAACGCGGTGTAGCTTGCTGTCCAGGTTCCGAGAGGGTGCGTTTCTGGATGAGGTATCGAATTTACTGCTTCCCCCTAGTTATACCTCCCGAGGAAATCAGGAATGTAAAATTAGAGAGATTCGAGCGCGCACGGAGGCTTACCGGCAGTCGTTCTTCCCGTGTACCATACGCGACTGGAACAGAAAAGGGAGGTAATGACAGTGGCACGGAAAGTGCCCTCCGCCACACACCTTTGGGTGGCTTGCGGAGTATGAATGTAGATGCAGATGTAGAAGGCGAATGGTTGGAAGATGTCGTGTGTATTGTTAACAGTGGATTCAAAACTGTGACTTGCAGCGCTTTCTTAAGCCATACCGTTTAATATTTACGACTGGTGGGAGGATTGCTGAGCTGTCTTTTCAGTCAGAAAATATGTAGTGTCAGCGGATTCTGTAGTAGTGTGTGCAGGTGTCCAATGTCTGCCACTGTCCTCTGATTACATATGGTTGTTTTGTCGATGTCGGTGCTACCGCGAATGGTGGTACTGCGCCTGCCGTTGTCCACTATGTAATTTACGCCGCAGGATGTAGTTGTTACTTCGCAGGATGTAGCTGTTACATCGAAGTCGCGTCTCCGAAATTAGGTCAGGCTGCTGGAGCGAGAGCGACGCGCTGTGCGGACGGGGACCGGTCGATTTCCATCAGAGGAGCAGAGTTGCGCGACAGCTCCTAAAGAAACCCTAAACGCCGGCTCAGTGCACGCTACCCCACGCTGTTCCAAACACCAGCCATAAGCGCATAAATTGGTACTGCAGCTACTCTGTTCCGTCGTACGTTGTGTACGAGGTAACATTACAACGGTAACTGTGCACCGCCTTTATGAAAGCCTGACAGGGGCCTCCAGGTGGGTCTTTCGCTACTTATATAAAGGTGAACTTCTCTGCACCGATAATCAGGTTCACTTACACACAGCAGGCTCAGTAAATTAAAGGCCTATTAAAGTTACCTAAATTTTGTGCCAGTGCCCGGCAGAACAAGATAGTAATATTAATAAAGAAAACATTTCCTAATGTTCTGCAAAATAGAATTTATTTCCTCACGAACCGGCTTTCGGCTTTTCAGGCCATATCTAGGTGGCAACTGATTGTCGCAAACACAGATATACATGATGTGCGACTTGCACAGATATTACTTACACAGGAGATACAAAAATGATAAAACGGTTACATAGAAAAAATTACGATAATTACATACACTACTGCCGACTCACGCAGACTACTGTCGACTGCTACAGACTACTGCATACAACTGCCTACCACTGAAGACTACTGTCGACTACCACACTCTAATGCTGACTAGCGACAAGCAACAACTAACTACATACTGCTCTCTGGTCAGAGACTCCTACGTCTTGCCTGTTGCAGGCAGCGCATACATCGCATACCTCTTACAATGTAAATGAAGTTTTATGTGGAGAAAGTTTAACAAATGATAAGAATTACAATGAATTTACATTTTGAAACTGCTATTTGTAATGAAAACCTAATTTAACAAAGGAGAAAATGGAAATTGAGTCTTATCATTTAATACTAGCCTGGCACTCTGTATCATATGTTTGTAAATTTCCAGTATTTGCAGTAGGGTCATGTTTCTCTATTTTCTTGACAAAATGTAAAACTTCACATTGTACATCTTATGGATGCTTTTCCATTAAAAGCTGATCAGGAAAGGCCGAATTTTTCTTAGTCAATCGTCAGCTTCTCTCATGTTCACATAATCTAATTGCCATAGCTCTGCCTGACTGACCAATACACTCTTTTTCATACCGCTTCCGAGCGATTTCATATACATTACTCTGTGCCAAGGCTTGCAGTTTGTCTTTAGTACTGAATAAAAATTTTGAAATGTTATTCGTATTATACACACATTAAAAATGTTTTGCATCACCTCGGTTCCAAGAATTCCGGAAGCTGCACAGAAAATTGGAATAGAGATCAACATAAACATGATTTCCACCCTTTTTATTGCTCATGGAAACCACACATCTATGTTGTACCTCCAGACAGCGAGACGTTCGGAGGTTGTGGTCCAGACTGCTGTACACACCGGTATCTCTAATACCCAGTAACACGTCCTTTTGCATTGATACGTGCCTGTATTCGTCTTGGCATACTATCCACAAGTTCATCAAGGCACTATTCGCCCATATTGTCCTATTCCTGAACGGCGATTCGGCGTAGATCCCTCAGAGTGGTTGATGGGTCACGTCGTCTATAAACTGCCTTTTTCAATCCATCCCAGACATGTTTGATACGGTTCATGTCTGGAGAACATACTGGCCACTCTATTTGAGCTATGTCGTTATCCTGAAGGAAGTCATTCACAAGATGTGCACGATGGGTGCGCGAATTGTCGTCCAGGAAGACAATATGCTGCCGATATGGTTGCTCAGTTACGGCGCCTTCCATGACCACCAGCGGCGTACGTCGGCCCCACATAAGGGCACCTCAAAACAGCGGGGAACCTCCATCTTGCTGCACTCGCTAGACAGTGTGTCTAAGGCGTTCAGTCTGACTGGGTTGCCTCCAAACACGTCTCCGACGATTGTCTGTTTGAAGGCATATGCGAAACTCATCGGTGAAGAGAACGTGATGAAACTCCTGAGAGGTCCATTCGGCATTTTGTTGGGTCCATCTTTACCGCGCTGCATGGTGTCATGGCTGCAAAGATGGACTTCGTCCCGGACGTCGGGAGTGAAGTTGCGCATCATGCAGCCTATTGCGCACAGTTTGAGTCGTAACACGACGTCCTGCTGTGGCTGCACGAAAAGCATTATTGAACATGGTGGCGTTGTTTCCAGGGTTCCTCCGAGCCATAATCCGTAGGCAGCTGTCACCCATTGCCGTAGTAGCCCTTCCTGCCACAAAGTATCAATGCGGACGCGATCGAACCGCGGTATTGACCGTCTAGGCATGGTTTAACTACAGACAACACGAGCCGTGTACCTCCTTCCTGGTGGAATGACTGGAACTGATCGGCTATCGGACCCCTCCGTCTAATAGGCGCCGCTCATGCATCGTTGTTTACATGTTTGGGCGGGTTTAGTGGCATCAAAGAACAGCCGAAGAAACTGTGTCTGTGATACAATATCTGCAGTCAACGTCTATCTCCAGGAGTTCTGGGAACAAGGGTGATGCAAAACGTTTTTTGATGTGTGTAGAATGTAGGTCTGTAGTTGCAATATTTTAATATTTTTTCGAAAATTATCTGAAACGTTAACTATATGTGGAATTTTACACCGGCATTTGTAACTACTGTGTTACTGCTGTTGGCCAACGCGCAAAAGTGGTGCAATTTTATTCTTATTCTTTTTTTGTGGAATACTATCAATCAGAGGAGAGCTGTAGCCATTCCTGGAATTGATTTGTTTGACGGATTGTAGTTCCGTTTGAAAAGATGTTTCGAGTGATGGCACAGATGTGAGGCGATGCACCATTGAATAGAAAGCTACATGTTTGTGGCTGTATGAATGCTGGGAACTTGCAGGAATTAACATATCAACGTAACCTCGAACATGCACCCACAATCTACAAGTGTGTAAATGATTAGAGTTGGAATTCTATCTGATAGGTAGAACAGCCACCAGACTGCAGTAGCGTTGTTCGTCTTTGGTATTTCTACGAGGCCTGGTAGAGTTTAAAACCTGCGTGAACGGTGATTGTTGTGGAGGACACAGAGATTCGGTGATTTTGTGTGAGACAGCTTTATCAGCACCCGGCACTGTTTGAATGGGGTCTCATTTTAGGTTTCCATTTGATGGACTCGGACAATATCTAGATTTATGGAGCGTTTGGCTGTGACTGTGGTTGAATGTTGTACTGAAATGGAACGTGAGAGCGTGCATAATCCTCGTCAAGGTTTAGGTCGATGACGTCTGACCATAACAAGGAAACATGACCGTACTGCGCACCAAGCACATGGTAACCCCTGCACATGTGCGTCGACTATCTGATGATCAGCAAGGGATTCACTGCAAAATTCTCATCTCACACTATTGCTTGGAGACTAGAAGCTACTGGGCTAGGGAATTATTGTCCCATGCGTAGGCTGCTGTTAACACCATTCCATAAACGGCTTTATTGGATGTGCTTCCGTGACCATCGACGATTAGCTGCTCAGCTGCTCTGTACTACCCCGGATGACCATTGTCAGCAAGTGCGTCGGCGACCTGGGAAGAGTTAGCATTCTCCCAAAGTTTTGAAGAGCCACAGCAGTGCTACTCGGGCCTTGTGATGTGAGGAACCGTCGGGTATGGCTTGCGTTCATGGGTGGTAACGACTGGAAAAATGCTGATTGCACAATGGTACGCCTCGGATATCCGGCTTCATTACGTGTTCCTCTCGTGCGAGAGTATCGTGGTGGCAATTTTCAACAGGATAGTGCTTGTTCACATATGACGGAAGTCTCTATGAACTGTCTATGTGATGATGAGTTCTGTTCCTGACGTGTGGGACTGGCTAGGATGTTGATTCCATCCCAGTGCGAATATTGAGCATACTAGCGACCAGTTACCACTGTTGTCGGCAGCTTGCACCAGAAGATGATACAACGGCGCGGCGTAACGGCAGTCTTCCGGATCGAATAAGAGCATGCGTCTAGGCCAGAGACTGTGCAACGTCATACAGACAAAATAAAATGGGTCAAAAGGTTCCAAGAACTATGGGACTTAACATCAGAGGTCATCAGTCCCCTAGACTTAGAACTAATTAAACCCAACTAACCTAAGGACGAAACTTCCTGGCGTATTAAAACTGTGTGCCCGACCGAGACTCGAACTCGGGACCTTTGCCTTTCGCGGGCAAGTGCTCTGCCATCTGAGCTACCGAAGCACGACTCACGCCCGGTACTCACAGCTTTACTTCTGCCAGTATCTCGCCTCCTACCTTCCAAATGGTAGAGCACTTGCCCGCGAAAGGCAAAGGTCCCGAGTTCGAGTCTCGGTCGGGCGCACAGTTTTAATCTGCCAGGAAGATTCATATCAGCGCACACTCCGCTACAGAGTGAAAATCTCATTCTGGTAACCTAAGGACATCCAACACTTCCATTCCCGAGGCAGGATTTGATCCTGCGACCGTAGCGGCAGCGCGGTTCCGGACTGAAGCGCCTAGAACTGATTGGCCACAGCGGCCGGCCATACTGACAAATGGTTTCATATTGACAACTTCTTTGTAAATTTATTCGATATTGTAATCACTGAAACAACGTCACATAACCTCTAAACTCTTGATGTTTCATTTTGTAAAGCTTCCCCTGCTGAGTGCTTCACATTTCTGTCAGCCATTGTTTGCCACCGAGCTCCAAGTCAGCCTCATCACTGAAACTGAGCAAAGTTCAAGGCGTCATAAAGCGAAGAGTGTTCACTTCTGATGAGATAGCGTCAGTGTATCAGTACAGAGAATTAATCTAGCTCCGTCGCTAAAGGTTCCGATCTAACCAGTGGAGCAGTACTTCACTTAATTCTTCTCATGCGCCGCATATCGCGTAGAGTACGTTGATTCTGGCCACGTAAGCTCAGAGGACGGAAGGCAGGAACGTTTCAAGTAGGCATTGCCATACTGTAAGTTCGGCTCCGTCGAGAGTTAGAGAAGAGATATGGAGTTATGCTCTTTAACATCTCAGACGTGGCAGCTGTTGTAGGCAGCACGATGCCGCTGACGATATCGGAGGAACGCCGCATCACAGTTCTTGTCATTTTATCCCAAGGGTACACAGAAACAAACCAATCACCTATTGCGTTGCTCGACATATTTCAAATACGGAACATTGGTCCGACAAAGTGCGTTTCCTGGCCATCTGAACGGCTTTAATTTTAGTCATGATCACAATTCAGCCACATAGCATACATTTTTGGGCCTTACGCTGGCCGCACAACTGTCATAATACCAAAGGACGCCGTTGAGTATCTTTAGTGATCGGCACTACTAAAATATACTTGTACTCTAAAATATACTTCTACTCTAAAATTTACTTGTATACTTCAGAGAAGTTCCTGAGATCAAAGCCTATCTCTTCCTTTAACACACTTGTCGAATTTCTTACTAACAATATAAAGTCAAGCCACATACACTGCAATTGAGGTTGCTCACACCTTATTCACTACAGAGCATGTTATTTCTGTGTTTTCAATTTTAGTCATTGTAAGTTGTCGATGGCCATGATAGACAGGCTGTAACGGTGTTTGATTTGTTTTTCCTCTGCGGCGAGCACTGACCCCATAAACACGTCCCAAATTTTACGACCTGATGCTTTCTGCATGTTCATAACTGAACCAATAAGAGTAATATGCATCACAGTATAGATTAACCGTTTTGCATCCACACGCCCACACCTCAATACCTGACCTGCCTCCCTGGGGAAAATAAGCATTAAAGATTTGCTCTTACCACATTTCCTATAAGGTAAAAACCAACCTAAAAACATACGATTCGTATCAGCAATAATTATTAGTCTATATATATGACGTAAATATTGATGTGATGTTGTTCAGTACACCTTCCTAAGTGATCAATTGAAATATCTGCATTTATACCCGTTACACCCTGTATTAACATGCAGATGAGTCAGAAAATCGTTTTATTATACTTTTATTTTACATTGCATCTACATCTAATTTCTACTTCGGAAATCTCTTTATGGTGTGTGATGGCGAGTACTTTATCTACTACTGTGACTTACCCCATTTCCTGTCTAAGTCACTAATGGTCTACAGGATGAGCGATTGTTATAAGCGTCCGTGCGAGCTCAAATCTCTCTAGTGTTACCTTCTGCAGCATGCGCGCAGGAGTGCTGTTGTTGTTGTGGTCTTCAGTTCAGAGACTGGTTTGATGCACCTCTCCATGCTACTCTATCCTGTGCAAGCTTCTTCATCTCCCAGTGCCTACTGCAACTTACATCCTTCTGAATCTGCTTAGTGTGTTCATCTCTTGAGCTCCCTCTACGATTTTTACACTCTCCGATGCCGTCCAATACTAAACTGGTGATCCCTTGATGCCTCAGAATCTGCTCTATCAACCGATCCCTTCTTCTAGTCAAGTTGTGCCACAAATTTCTCTTCTCTCCAATTCTATTCATTACCTCCTCATTAGTTACGTGATCTACCCATCTAATCTTCAGCATTTTTCTGTAGCAACACACTTCGAATTCTTCTATTCTCTTCTTGTCCAAACTATTTATCGTCCATATTTCACTTCCATACATGGCCACACTCCATACAAATACTTTCAGAAACGACTTCCTGACACTTAAAACTATACTCGATGTTAACAAATTTCTCTCCTTCAGAAACGCTTTCCTTGTCATTGCCAGTCTACATTTTATATCCTCTCTACTTCGACCGTCATCAGTTATTTTGCTCCCCAAGTAGCAAAACTCATTTACTACTTTAAGCGTCTCATTTCCTAATCTAATACCCTCAGCTTCACCCGATTTAATTCGACTACATTCCATTATCCTCGTTTTGCTTTTGTTGATGTTCATCTTATACCCTCCTTTCAAGACACTGTGCATTCCGTTCAACTGCTCTTCCATGTCCTTTGCTATCTCTGACAGAATTACAGTGTCATCGGCGAACCTCGAAGTTTTTATTTTTTCTCCACAGATTTTTCAAAAAATTCCTACTCCAAATTTTTCTTTTGTTTCCTTTACTGCTTGCTCTGTATACAGATTGAATAACATCGGGGATAGGCTACAACCCTGTCTCACTCCCTTCCCAACCACTGCTTCTGTTTCATGCCCCTCGACTCTTATAACTGCCATCTGGTTTCTGTACAAAGTGTAAATAGCCTATTGCTCCCTGTATTTTACCCTTGCCTCCTTCGAATTTGAAAGAGAGTATTCCAGCCAGCGTTGTCAAAAGCTTTCTCTAAGTCTACAAATGCTAGAAACGTAGGTTTGCTTTCCTTAATCTTTCTTCTAAAATAAGTCGTAAGGTCAGTATTGCCTCACGTGTTCCAACATTTCTACGGAATCCAAACTGATCTCCCCCGAGGTCGGCTTCTACTAGTTTTTCTATTCGTCTGTAAAGAATTTGTGTTCGTATTTTGCAGCCGTGAATTATTAAAATGATAGTTCGGTAATTTTCACATCTGTCAACACCTGCTTTCTTTGGGATTGGAATTATTATATTATTCTCGAAGTCTGATCGTTATGCAATATATAAACTGACTCTGCTAGAAACGTACGCTCTAGGAATTTCAGCAGTAATCTACACCTTGATACACAGCGCCCGCGAATAGACTCGGTACCTATAGTTGGCTAAGTATGTCCGTGACTGTTTCTCGCTTACCAAGCGAACGGTAACGAAATGTGCTGCTGTTCTTCGGTCTCGCTCTATTTCGTTTGCCAATAGTACATGGTATTAATGCACGACTGACGGGCAATAGTCAGGTATTGGCCGAACGATAGCTTTGTGAGCTACCTCGTTTGTGCGTGGACGTAACTTCCTGAAGATTCTTCCAGCCGTCAGCGGTGGTCTCGCGGTTCTAGGCGCGCAGTCCGGAACCGCGCGTCTGCTCCGGTCGCAGGTTCGAATCCTGCTTCGGGCATGGGTGTGTGTGATGTCCTTAGGTTAGTTAGGTTTAAGTAGTACTTAGTTCTAGGGGACTGATGACCACAGCTGTTAAGTCTCATAGCGCTCAGAGCCATTTGAACCATTTGATTCTTCCAATGAATCTCAGTCTGCCTTCTGCCTTACCCGCGATTAGTTTTATGTAGTCTTTCATACCTATATTCCCATTACTGCTTCCGGTGGTTGTTCAGAAATCTTTTAATCATACAATAATATTTCTTTCTTTCTATTTACACGCATTCCGCTACAGTTGTTTATATTGAGACCTGACTGCCAATTCCTGCACCGATTGTTGATCCTTAGCCGATTTTCTGCATTTTTTGTTAGCGAAATCGGTGCTGATCTCCACAGAGGAGATTTTTAGGCGTCCAGAAGTCAGCGATATAGGTCTATAGCTTTGTGCCTATGTTCGACGGATATTCTTAAAAGCACGAGTGGCCTGGTCTCTTTTCCAGTCACTACGGACGCTCTGCTCCAACAAGGATTTATTGTACGCTACTGCTACAAGAGAAGCAAGTTCTTCAGCATACTGGATGTGCAGTCGCAAAAGTATCCCATCGGGACAAGTCTCCTTTCCTCTGCTGAGCTATTTCAGTTAGTTTTACCGTTTTGATTTCTGCAACTGTTTTATTACGGACAGTTAGGCCTTGTCCTGAATCATGCAGTCGCATCTGACAGAAATGATTTCTTGGCTTCTGTCTCGGATTCTTTAGCCGACGTTTATCTGATGTTTTCTCTGACGTTTCGCCAGCACGAATAACTGGCATCGTCAAAGTTTCACCCTCCATTGGACTTCCACTTTGACAATGCCAGCCACTCGTGCTGGCGAAGCGTCAGAAAAATCATCATACAAACGGAGGCCGAAGAACCCGAGACAGAAGCCAAGGGGCAGTTCCCTTACAAGTTGATAAGTTGTCTCTGAAACTCAACTCAGTTTTTCCTGCATGAGATTCACAGCAATCTTCATTGTATAACTTACAATAGCCACGGCTTGCGAGTCTATTTCTACGTTTGTACCAAAGACTCTAGGTGCCAGTCTTCTTAAAGGTAGAAGCAACTTTTTGAGTTACCTTACCAACTATTTATCTCCGTCTTAAAGTCGCTGGAAAAGCATATGTACGCAAGAACGAAACACACCTATCCTAAAATAGCATATTTAGTTATAAATAGGATCTTTTCTCAGAACATGCTTGATTTCAATTCACGAATTATATGATACAAAACTTAAATGACAAAAAATTGCCATTATATTTTCTGTGTTTTGTCCTCGATGCGCTCAAATTTTTTGCACCAAAGGTCCTGCTGTTAACTGATTTTCATCCCGTCTGGCAAAAACAATGCAGAGGTTCGCTGTAAGAAACTCGAGACGTGCACACGACAAAACAGCGTCATTAGAATGGAGAAACAGCACTACAGGGAAGGATGTTGGGTCCGCACATGTTCTTGTTATGTAAAAATGATTTGCCATCGCATGTCCAAGAAACAGTCATAGCTCTCTTTGCATGTGTTACAGTGAAGTCCAACATAAAACCTTAAACGCATGAAAATGTAACTATTTTTCTTTTTCTGTCAATGGGCTGCCCCTGAATTCTGATAAAACACAATACACTTGGGCTGACCACACGTTAGAAATAACGAATGAGGATAAGTCAATAATAAATGAAACAGAATGTTCTAACATCCTTAAGCGTTTAAAATTTTAAGAACTTGAACAGTAGGTCACCCGTTACAGCTCCTCTTAATCGTCTAAACTATGCAACTTTTGCATTACAGATTCTAGCGGATTTAAAAGATGACAATGTCAAAAGGACACTTAATTTTCCAGCTTTTACCATCTAAACTCTTATGGTATCTTATTCTAAGACAACATTTATTTGAGGAACAAGGTTTTGTTGCCCAGAATCGTGTAACAAGGATAAAATGTCAGTATGTGGTGTCCACAGCAGAACCTCTTGTACACAGCTGTTTAAAAAGTTGGACATTCTGACAGTTCTTGGCAATATATTTACTCTCGTATGACGTTCGCTGTCAACAGTCAGTCACAGTCCGAAAAGAACAGTAATATTCCATGAAATTTCGGACGAACAGCCGGATGTCTGTAGCTTGTTGCTACGATATTTCGGAGAACGCTTTTCTGGCCACATTTACCCGAAGATTGTCAGTCTCTAGCGTCCTCGATGTCGACAGGACGTTAAACCCAATCTTCCTTCATTCCTTCCTTCTGAAGATTATCATATAACTCTGTGTCGAAATATCGAGGCAGCAGCTTAGGGAAATCAGGCTGTTTGCCCAAAATTTCGTGGAACAATCTATACAACGGGAAAGTTTTAAATTTGACTTTACTATTACTCATAACTATTATACTAGAAGGAAAAATGACTTACACTGTCCATCACCCAGCCTTAAGCACAGGAAGAGGTGAGATATTCAGCCACAAAAACATTCGATCATTTATACTGTGATGTAAAGAACGCAGTTTCGGCCTTAACGCATTTTCAATCGATATACAGTAATAACAAACAATAATGCGAAAGTCTTTTGCAGTATACCACTTGATAACGACTATTTAAATAGTCACCATATTAGGAAACTTTTTGATCATAAGTTCTGCTTTCTGGCCACCTTCACCCGAAGATTGTCCGTCTCTAGTGTCCTCGATGTCGACAGGACGTTAAACCCAATCTTCCTCCCTTCCTTCCTACCGAAGATTGCCATATAACTCTGCGTCGAAATATCGAGGCAATAACTCCTGTGCGAGACTCCAATTATTATCCGTGCAACATGGAAGTAACTGACTAGCGAACGAGATACTGTCGAATTTCTTATACCGAACGAGCAGGTTGATTTTATGTGCAGAGTGGCTGGATCTTTTAAGACATTTTTTTAATTAGTGTAGTTGGTTATCGACGTTTTTGAGCTATCGCTTTAACTGTGGTTATTTACTTTTTGAAATGAGATTTTACTGAAAGGAAATTGTATCCCCTGTGTAATTTTAATTTAATTGTGGACTACTTTTGTGCCTGTGATTCGAGAAACGAGTTGTGGATGTCTTCTCCATATGTTGTTTTTTACTTGAGAGGTGTGGATGAAACCCATGGCTGTCGTTCAGTTTAAGGTTTTTGAGAGACCCCCAATCAGACACAAACATTAAAAAAAAAGTTTACTTCATTGCCATGACCATTTCGGGCTATTTTGCTCATCTTCATATGGGTACGACACTTTATAACACTGATGTTGGCGACACTGACAGTATAACAACACATGCGTAGTTATGTAATGACGGGCTAAATGACCTGAATACGAATTAATGATATTTTGTAAAGCACAGAGAAAATTTTTAATACAAAAATGAATAACAGACGACAACGAATTCGAAAATGAAATCAACGCTGAAGTTACTGGTCCCATTACATGAGTTAAACTGCGCATGCACAGCAGTTCAGATGTCCAATTTAATGATGATATATGTAAAACGATGGATTATGTCGAATTGTCTGTCGAATATTTCACGCCAGATAAGACACTGTGGAGATAATAACATACTATACACAGACTTACATTGCGAAGTATTTGCCTACATGAATAAATTTTAATAGGCAATAGAACTACTGTACCGTAATAATATTTAACGAGATTGTAAAACCCAATATTATTTTTTTCACTTGCATCTTCTAACATGAATAAATATTAGTTGTATTTTCATGAAATACGGGAATGTTCGGAACTTGTTATATGGTTTGAAAGATTGCGTAACTCGCTACTAACAAACAACCGAACAAATAACTCCGATATCTAGTAGTGTAGTTCAGGGCGAGTGACATTTCAAAGGTCCGCCATGCCCATCGGATTTCCATTTACGCGCCAATGCCCTGCCCTCCCCCCTATTTTCGCACTTCAGCACATTATTCATCTGTTTTGACATTTGGCTCTCGAAATTGGGGTGAAACTGTCAGATGGTGAATGAGGATTTGAATAAACCAGTATCAAAGAATGGTGGAACGAGCTTTCCATTTATGAACGTGGAAACAGACGCGCAGATGAACCACCGCTTAATTTCCATTTGCGATGTGTTCTCATTTCTAAGTCTCACTGGTTGCAAAGCAATTAAATAGAGAATAAAATTAAATAGAGAATGAAAATCGAAAACTGACGATTATGTAAAGCGCATATTGTGAATCTTGTGAACAGCCGTCTGATGACAAACTTGTCACTTCAAAACCGGTTACGGCGCTATTTACTTAAATAAATAGCATTACTAATAGTGGCTGGTTGCTGTCTTCTTCTTTGTAAGAATCAACCTACATTACTTAATTAGGGATGAGTAACCCAAATTACTGAAAGATAATGGGACAGGCGAATTTAAAAATATCCATATATGTGGCCGCTTCTCAGATAATGGTGTATTCTTTTTTCATCATGTACCGTTAACAAATGTTCGAAACTAGTGTAAGGACTGTGTAGAAAAACACTCAGCACGCAGATTAAGATATGCTGAGCAAATAAGATGGGCATCTTCGAATGTGAACGATCTGCTGTTGCAAATGGGACATACATTCTGCAGTACTGTTTGCCTGAAATTAGAGCATTAACTAACAAGAAATAAAAAAGAACTTTTCAGCTTTTCAAACAGTTGTCGTTTTAGCAGAAAAAAATTAACGCTGTCATAATTCGTGAGTTTTTCTGTAAACAAGAAGTATTTTCTTATTATTTTACTTTGACGAGTACAGCAAGCAACGAGTTTGTCATGTGCTTTTATTTAAACTAGTACGCGTATTAGGCTTTCACACAACTTCAGTCACTATAATACATATTTCAGTCTTCTGTCACCACATGGTTACGACATCGAAAGGATATTGGATGCTGCATCTGCCCTGCACAAAATAACAATTCTGTTTAGTTGCTAAACTTCGCGAGGTGTATGTCTAAGATGTATTGCTTTTCACTTGTACTTACTTTCTACTCTGCCTGTTGCTGTTTCGACTTTCGCCCTTTTGAATGCGACACAAATACTTTTTTTCTTCTATATTCCACAAAAACAGTCCCAATATTCACCATGCTGCCAAAGATTACATCGTCCTTCTGCTATGTTCAAACTTATACTTTGCTTACATTTTCTGTATGACTAAAAAGAACTTAAACTGTTTAATATGAATGTCCTAACTGCACTATATGGTTACTAAATAAGTCCATTAGAGACTGTTTAGGTTATAAGATATATCGTAAAAAATAAGAATATTGTACACTTCACATAGAAGAATTCATGTTTTCTCTCTCTCTCTGTCTCTCTCTTTCTATCTTTTTATCATGTCGCAGTTGGAATGACATTTATAAACAATAAAGACAAAACAACACATTTACATCATGTAGAAAATATTTTATGCTCTGGATGCTCTCATGTTTGACTACGTTTTTTCGTGGCTGTGAGCAGTGTGTAGCTGTATGATCAAATTGTGGAAATTCCTTAGAAAAATGTTGTTTGGTAGTTCTATTTGATCATTTAGAATGTCATAGGTGATGCACATTTGTGGGAATAAACTTCGTTTTCTTCAAGTAAGATCTTTCTTTCTCCTTTGTTAACCAGGTAAAGTATTTGTAAGTTGTGAGCTATGTCTGTGAGTTTATGTAGGGCAAATGCGAATCAAAATTCCACGGTCAAGTTTTTCATAGTGTATGTACAAATTTAGTACAAACACCGTGAACAAAGTGACTGTGGCATTTTTCTACATGCATCTTATTGTTTGATATTCGCAAATAATGTTATGGGTATAATCTTCTGAAGAAGGGCACTAAGTGCCCCAAACCGATAAAGAAATTAAATTTCTTTTTTGCAACTGGTTGCTTATTATTTCGTTATATAAGACTACATTTGCTTCGAATGGATAAAATACAACATAAAATTTTATACATCTACAGATTACACTTAACGACGACACTCGCCAATGAGAAGCTAAAAGGCCATAAAAGTTTTCACAAACCTTTTCACCCTGGCGTATTTACTTGAATTTTCAACAGTGGGTCCCTAACGCATTGACAAAGCCATCTGCATTCGACGTAAGATGGAGGTGTATGACGTTTAAGAAGAAAACTAGAGGTGTTTCGTTAAATCTACATGGCTTTTACAAACACAAGTATGCCAAGGACATGCCATGTTAATTACTTCACTCATACGCTCTCTTCTGCTCCGAAACATGTTACATATAAGTTACAATCACATGTAAAATTGGTCTGTCAATATCAGTTAAGCAAATTTTTTTCCTCTTTAACGTATGGTCTTATGATCTGTCAATAAACGGATCGAAGCCATATGTCAAGACACTCTGTGTCAGTAAGGGCATTGAAACGGAGGTCGACACAGAAAAGGCCGAAGTACTATATGTATTTTTTTCAAAACTGTTTCACAGAGGGAGTGCGTTCTTTTTATCTTCACAGGAACATCAGAACCACCGATTTCGATGTAAGTGACCGTGGAATGGCAAAGCAACTGAAATCTCTCCAACAGCTGGAAGGCCTCTAGACCTGACGAGATAAGAGTGCGATTCTACGTAGAGTATGCGAAAGAACTTGCCCCTCTTCTAGTAGCAGGGTACCGTAATTATTCGGAGGAGCGAAGTGCTCCTGATGATTGGAAAAAAGCACATGTAATTCCCGATTTCAAGAAGGATCGTTGAACAGACGCAAGAAACCCACAAAACTATTGGTATGTATCTCTGACATCGGTATGTTGCAGAATCTCTGAACATGTTTTGAGCTCGCGCATGATGACATTTCTGGCGACCGAAAATCTCTTCTGTAGGAACCAACAAGGATTCCGAAAACAGTGATAGTGTGAAACCCCGCTCGCTCTGTTCGACCACGAGACTCGGGAAGCAATAGATGCAGGCACCCAGGTAGGCACCGCATTCCTTGACTTCCGGAGAGCAGGCGCTCCTGTCTGTGATGCAGCGTCAAGGGTAACCGCAGCCATGGTCTCCGAGCTGATAGTCTATGCTGCTGCAAACGTCGTCGAACTGTTCGTGCAGGTGGTTGTTGTCTTACAAACGTCCCCATCTGTTGACTCAGGGATCGAGACGTGGCTGCACGATCCGTTACAGCCATGCGGCTAAGATGCCTGTCATGTCGACTGCACGACGCTCCGTCTTACCCTCCTGAATCCACCGATTGCATATTCTGCTAACAGTCATTGGATCTCGACCAACGCGAGCAGCAATGTCGCGATACGAAAAACCACAATCGCGATAGGCTACAATCCGACCTTTATCAAAGTAGGAAATGTGATGGTACGCATTTCTCTTCCTTACATGAGGCATCACAACAACGTTTCACCAGGCAACGTCGGTCAACTACTGTTTGTGTATGAGAAATCAGTTGGAAACTTTCCTCATGTCAGCACATTGTAGGTGTCGCCACCGGTGCTAATCTTGTGTGAATGCTCTGCAAAGCTAATCATTTGCATGTCACAGCATCTTCTTCCTGTCTGTTCCATTTCGCGTCTGTAGCACGTAATCCTCGTGGTGTAGCAATTTTAATGGTCAGTAGTGTTCTTAAACCTAACTAACCTAAGGACATCACACACATCCATGCCCGAGGCAGGATTCGAGTCTGCGACCGTAGCAGTCGCGTAGTTCCGCGGCCGGCGCAGATGTGTACCATCGGGTTCAGATCTGGCGAGTTGCATGGGAGGGTGGCGGAGGGAGCACATCAATTGGAACTCGACACTGTGTTCTTCGAACCATTTCATCATACTCCTGGCCTTGTGACATAGTGCATTGTCTTGCAGAAAAATACCTCTGTCGTCGGTAAGCAAGATCGTCAAGAAGAGGTGTACGTGGTCTGCAACCAGTGTACGATACTCCTTGACCGTCAAGGTGCCTTGGACGAGCCCCACTGGACCCATGGATGCCCACGCCAATGTTCCCCAGAGCATAATGGAGTCGCCACCGGCAGTACAGGTGTTTAGTAAAGGGGCATCCTCCTGTAGCATTACGTTTCTTCAACAGTAGTAGTCGATAGCAGAAGTATTTTTCCAATTTTGGACAGATCAATATTATCTCAACTGTTTTTCTGAAAAGTTTCATGTAATTTTATACGCAATATGTTATATTTCAAGTTAAAATCTATGAAAAGGAATTACTTTATTTTCGTTTTCTATATGTACTTGCTATGAGTGTACAGTAAAAATGGTGTTTTGAGAGACCTTTGGAATTGCAAAATATTTGACACATTTAAAATTTCTATCACTAATTACGCAATCTAGTACTGTTTATTATGTCTATTTCTAGATTCATTTAAAAAATAATACTCTAAATTAATAGAAATTCATTTTCAAGAAAAATTGTAAACCGTTTGGCATATTGTTATTACCGCAGAGAGAGGGAGTAGTAAGCATGCCTCTGATGTGATTGGACATATTTTTGTTTTTTGGACGAACTATGTAATTTCGGCTTTGTTAGTGTGAAAATTCAAAAGACAGTGTGATTAGTAAAATGTGAGACAGTAAGCTATCGTGAAAACAAAAATTCTCCAAAGCAATTCTTCAAAAATTATTTAGATGAATTGAACCTCGAGAACCTAAAATGTGAGAAACTCAGCTTCAATAATCGGACCCCTAGATACGAAGAACTGGAGTAAACTGCGCGAGAAAAGATAAGTAAAAAGTTTATTGTAAATCTTACTCCTCTCGCATCTGCTGAAAAGACTTCACCACCGTGGACAGTAGCAACAAGGAAGGGAGGGGTAGATTGCAAGCTGTTTCCCTGAAAGACGACAGATTGGAACCCTCCCATAATAAAGAATGTAACGGGATTCATCAGACCACGCAACGCTTTGCCATTGTGCCAACGTCCCGTGCGGACGGTCACGTGCCCACTTCAGTCGCAGCTGCAGATGTCCTTGTGTTAACACTGGCACATACATGGATGCGGAATTCCGTCATTAGGGGCGTTCGGTGCTCTGTTTGTTCAGACACACTTACACTCTGCCCAGCAATAAAGTGTGATGTAGTTCCGCCACAGTTCGTCCCCTGTCCAGTTTTACCAGTCTGCCCAGTCTACGACGCCCGACATCTGTAATTAGGGGTGGCCGCCCAACCCCACGACGTCTGCACGTGGTTTCACCTTGGTTTCGCAATTTTTTGAGGCACTCACCACAGCACTCCTCGAACACCCTACAGGTCGTGCAGTTTTCGAAATGCTCGTGCCGAGCCTCCGAGCCATCAGTGCGCCCTCGGCCAAACTCAGATAGATCGCACGCCTTCCCCATTCTACACACGGACAGCACGCTCACTGATTCTACATGCACTGTGCGTATATCTGACTAGCAGTCGCTCCTCGCCAGGTGAAGTTCGTATCGCCTGGACGGGTTTATATCGATAGCAGCTCGGTGGTCATAATGTTCTGGATAATCAGGTCACAAAGGACACAAAAGGACCAGCCAAGAGAGATGCTCTTCTCAGTATTTGTAATTACGCCATTACTGTGTATAAAACTGAATGGCGGTCCATCACATTATATTGAAATTTTATGGTTCAAATGGCTCTGAGCACTGTGGGACTTAACTACTGAGGTCATCAGTCCCCTAGACCTTAGAACTACTTAAACCTGACTAACCTAAGGATAGCACACAGAGCCATGCCCGAGGCAGGATTCGAACCTGCGACCGTAGAGGTCGCGCGGTTCCAGACTGTAGCGCCTAGAACCGCTCAGCCACATTCATACTTTAGGTGGAACAATGGAGGTGGGGATGTGGCGGGAGGGGAGCGGGACCACAGAGTATGAATAGCAAGAGCGATGTGTGCTTTGGGGTCTTGCATGGTTGTTCGTCCATTCAGGAGGAACCTCTCCCAGTGGACGTTGTGGGTTTTCTCGACACGAGTCCGCCATGCGCATGCAGTACATTAAGCTTTGTCCATACTTATCGCAGTTCCTGAGAATTAGGTAATTATAAAGAAAGTGTGACTTTTACAAAGGAACTTTTATTTACAGTTTTTGCTGCAGTGTTGAATGATTGGTTTTAAAAGGCGGTAGGGACTTGAACTTCTACGACTGCCGCTAGGGAACTGGATTTTGTCGGAGCTTGCCATTATGCACTCAATGAAACTTGAGTTTCTCCCGGCGTACAAAATGTTTGGGCAACTTACCGAAACGGAGCAGGGTGACGTCTTCAACATCCGTCGATGTATAGACAGGTGTACACCACGTCATTTTTAAGGCACACGTGCCTAAAACATTACCCAAAAATGTGCTAAGCGCATTCTCCGAAAATTATTTCGAGCAGTTAGTTCATGCGCCCCTTCGAATAGTAAACGGCTGTGAAATACACTTGACCTCTTAGTAACAAATAATCCTGAGCTAACAACGAGGATCGAAATGGATACAGGGCTTAGTGAACACAGGGTTGTCGCAGCGTGACTGAATATCCTAACTCCCAAATCCTCTGAAAAGAAACGAAAAATGCAGCTATTCAAAAATTCGCTTGACCCCTTCCTTACGACAATCTCCACTGCTTCCAGATCGACAATGTAAGTAAAGAACTTATGTGGCGTGAATTCAACGAAATAGCATCGACAGCAATTGAGAGATTTATACCAAACTAACTAACAAATGACTGAACTGATCCCCCTTGGTACATAAAACGGCTCATAACACTGTTGCAGAAACAACGGAAAAGCATTCCAAATTCTAACGAACGCAAAATCCCCAGAATTGGGGGCCTTTACGGCTCGAAGTATAGCGCGAATTTCAATGCGAGAAGCTTACAACAATTTTCGCAACGAAACTTGTTCTCGAAATCTGTCACAAAATTCAAAGTACGCTAGCGGCAAGACACAATCAATGCCTTCTTTGCGCAATGGCAATGGAAATACTATCGATGACACCACTCTTAAAGCAGAGTTACTAAACACAGCCTTCCATAATTCCTTCACCAAAGAAGACGAAGTAAATATTCCAGAATTCGAATCAAGAACTGCTGCCAACATGAGTAACTTAGAAGTAGATATCCTCGGATTCGTGAAGCAATTTAAATCATTTAAAAGCAAGTCTTTCAGTCCAGTTTGTATACCAATTAGGATCCTTTTAGATTATACTGATGCAATACCTCAGTACTTAATAATCATTTACAACCGCTCGCTCGACGAAAGACCCGTACCCAAAGACAAAATCTGCATAGGTCACATCAATATTCAAGAGGAGTAATCCACTAAATTTCAGGCCGATATCATTAACGTCGATATTGTGTTCGAACTTTATGAATTACGTTGAAGAGAACTATCTAATTACACATGGTAAACACGGATTTAGGAAACAGCGTTCTTGTGAAACAAAACTAGCTCTTTACCCACAAGAAGCGCTGAGTGTTATCGACAAGAGATTTCAAATTGACTGCGTATTTCGTGATTACCGGAAGGCTTTTGACATCGTCCTTCGTAGGCGGCTTGTAATCAAATTGCTTGCTTATGGAATTTCGTCTCAATTTTGTGACTGGATTCGTGATTTTCTGTCAGAGAAATCACAGTTCGCAGTAATTGACGGAAAGTTATCGAGAAAAGGAGAAGTTATTTCTGGCGCCCCACTAGGTAGTGTTAGAGACCCTCTGTTGTTCCTTATCTATGTAAACGATTCAGGAGACAATCTCAGCAGCTTTCCTAGGCTTCTTGGAGATGGATGCTGTCGTTTATCGTCTAGTAAAATTATGAGAAGATCGTAACCAACTGCAAAACGGTATCTGTATCGTGTGAACATTGCCACCTGACACTAAATAATGAAAACTGTGAGGTCATCCACATGAGTGCTAAAGGAATCCTTAAACTTCGGTTACACTATAAATCAATCAAATTCCAATTACGATCAACTTAAATTGGAAATAACACATACAAAATGTTGAGGGGAAGGTGAACGAAAGACTGCGTACTATTGGCAGAACACTTAGCTCGTCCGTCGTGTTTTGGAGTACTGCTGCGTGGTGTGGTATCTTTACCGGACGGGATTAACAGAGTACATCGATAAAGTTCAGAGAAGAGCAGCACGTTCTATATTATCGAGAGATATGGTAGAGAGTTTGACAGACATGATACAGGATTTGGGATGGAAATCATTAAAACAAAGGAATTTCTTCTTGCGATGTGATCCCCTCACGAAATTTCAATTAGAAACTTTCTTCTCCGAATGCGAAAATATTTTATTGGCGTTGACCGACACAGTGAGAAACGATCATCATAATAAAATAAGGAAAATCAGAGCTCACAAGGGAAGATATAGGTATTAGCTTTTTCGGCGTGCTGTTCGAATGTGGACTAATAGAGAATTATTGTGAAGTTGGTTCGATGAACCCTCTGCCAGGCACTTAAGTTTGATTTGCAGAGTAGCCGTGCAGGTGTAGATGTAGAAGAAGAGAGCGCTGTGCAAGGATATTCCGAACCTCAGTATTCAGGACGACGTCGGCCAAGAACCGTAATACGGCGTGTGCAGAAACACAACACACATGCACACAACCGGAGCAACCACACAATCAAAGGTAACTAACGTCAGAAATTACGGTGCATATATATATATATATATATACTCCTGGAAATGGAAAAAAGAACACATTGACACCGGTGTGTCAGACCCACCATACTTGCTCCGGACACTGCGAGAGGGCTGTACAAGCAATGATCACACGCACGGCACAGCGGGCACACCAAGAACCGCGGTGTTGGCCGTCGAATGGCGCTAGCTGCGCAGCATTTGTGCACCGCCGCCGTCAGTGTCAGCCAGTTTGCCGTGGCATACGGAGCTCCATCGCAGTCTTTAACACTGGTAGCATGCCGCGACAGCGTGGACGTGAACCGTATGTGCAGTTGACGGACTTTGAGCGAGAGCGTATAGTGGGCATGCGGGAGGCCGGGTGGACGTACCGCCGAATTGCTCAACACGTGGGGCGTGAGGTCTCCACAGTACATCGATGTTGTCGCCAGTGGTCGGCGGAAGGTGCACGTGCCCGTCGACCTGGGACCGGACCGCAGCGACGCACGGATGCACGCCAAGACCGTAGGATCCTACGCAGTGCCGTAGGGGACCGCACCGCCACTTCCCAGCAAATTAGGGACACTGTTGCTCCTGGGGTATCGGCGAGGACCATTCGCAACCGTCTCCATGAAGCTGGGCTACGGTCCCGCACACCGTTAGGCCGTCTTCCGCTCACGCCCCAACATCGTGCAGCCCGCCTCCAGTGGTGTCGCGACAGGCGTGAATGGAGGGACGAATGGAGACGTGTCGTCTTCAGCGATGAGAGTCGCTTCTGCCTTGGTGCTAATGATGGTCGTATGCGTGTTTGGCGCCGTGCAGGTGAGCGCCACAATCAGGACTGCATACGACCGAGGCACACAGGGCCAACACCCGGCATCATGGTGTGGGGAGCGATCTCCTACACTGGCCGTACACCACTGGTGATCGTCGAGGGGACACTGAATAGTACACGGTACATCCAAACCGTCATCGAACCCATCGTTCTACCATTCCTAGACCGGCAAGGGAACATGGTGTTCCAACAGGACAATGCACGTCCGCATGTATCCCGTGCCACCCAACGTGCTCTAGAAGGTGTAAGTCAACTACCCTGGCCAGCAAGATCTCCGGATCTGTCCCCCATTGAGCATGTTTGGGACTGGATGAAGCGTCGTCTCACGCGGTCTGCACGTCCAGCACGAACGCTGGTCCAACTGAGGCGCCAGGTGGAAATGGCATGGCAAGCCGTTCCACAGGACTACATCCAGCATCTCTACGATCGTCTCCATGGGAGAATAGCAGCCTGCATTGCTGCGAAAGGTGGATATACACTGTACTAGTGCCGACATTGTGCATGCTCTATTGCCTGTGTCTATGTGCCTGTGGTTCTGTCAGTGTGATCATGTGATGTATCTGACCCCAGGAATGTGTCAATAAAGTTTCCCCTTCCTGGGACAATGAATTCACGGTGTTCTTATTTCAATTTCCAGGAGTGTATATATATATATGTGTGTGTGTGTGTGTGTGTGTGCATATGCCAGCATTCCTGGGATATAATTTCGTCCCATAGCGCTCTTTCCATGCATTTGCGGCTTGATACTGTTGAAACATCGGCGGCTGTCTAAGACGTCACACGGCTGCATTTCTGTAGGTTGTTAGAAAATCGTCTACTCAGTGTGGGGAAGCTGCATGTAAAGTTTGCACTTTCCATAAAACTTAAGTGCACTTTAGATATTCACTTACTGCAAGGCCGCCACTCATAGAATGTTGTAAAATTCGTTTAAATAAACCTCATTTCATAAAATGCTATAATTTTGGTTGGGCTTACTTCATTAATCCTCTGGGGTGTATACCATTAAGACTATTATAACGATTTTATTTATGGATTTTTTCATTTCTGCCATCCTTGTAAGGAACGCCTTGAGTGCGAGGTTGCAGGTTCAGTCTTCAGTAAGGCTCATCAATGATGACACAAAAATATTAGCTGCTGATTACTCGCCATGTGCATCAGAAGGGTGAAGAAAAGGAGTGCCCGGGAGGTGCAGAGATCAACCCTCTATGAGATGCATGTATTGCATTTCACAAAATAGACATCGTCGACATTCAAGAAATGTTCAAAATACACCATTAACTTGCACCACGAACATCGAATGAAAAACGGTGCGCTACAGTGATTACAAAGGATACACGATCAAGATCCTTAGGAGTTACAAACAGTACAGAAGGTTCAGTTAGGTATCCACTCTGAAAGAATGCATGTAGAATCCTGTTACTGTAACGAGATGAGAGAGCTGATGGAATATGATGTCATGCGGTCGAATGCGAAATAATCTGTCGTGTAGCTTATCGTGCTACAAATTTTTGGGACGATTCCCCAGTTTTTTGTGCGTTGTCAACTTGACGCTTTGTTTGAAATTCCGTCATCTTACGTCTTCCGATTCTGTAGCACTGTTTGAAGCTATGCACCCACCCACTACTTCCCTTGAAATCACTGTAGCATATGTCGCGCGCAGTTTTATGTGCGTAGCGTAGTTGGTCAGTATCATGCACGTCCTGTAAATTTTATCGAGTATCCTTGAAACCCGCAAACACCAGTTTTTGTAATAAGTCCGCCTTGAATATCCGTAGTTTTTCTTACTCACTACATGACCATATTGCCGCGGACTTATTAGAAATCTCTTCATAGTTGTTCTTTTACTACGTTTCAGATGATCTTCCACGTATATAATTATGTTTAGTACCCGCTATTTGGGCAACAATTGTCGTTTGCTCCGCTTCACTGGAGACGGGATTTGTGGCTCCCTGTCGGACAAGGATGATAAACTACATGGCTCGACAACTGTTTCAGTATCGCTTTCACTTGTTAAGTACCCGTCGTCATCATTTTACTCCTTAAGAACAGCGTCCGCACGGTCGAACGTATACGTTACCACACATTCCACCAACAAATCTTGCAGAAACGTTAATATTTTATCTGCCACTTCTTTCTCACTCTACGAAATGCCTTGGGTTCTTTTTTGGCCAAATGTCAACTTCGGCAACTGTTGTTATAAATACAATGCAATGTTTGATTTCTTTATCGTTGTCGGTGATCTGCTTTGTATCAACACAACTACCACTGGCACTGTTGTGATCACTCGTCGACTAAGCAGTTCGAGCTCCGTAGCCTCATCTCCAGTACCGCCCCCTGTTGCCATCAGCAGTCAATATTGTCGATGTTATAAGTAGGCTGTTTAGGTTTTTATGTTGGTAACGCCACATAGCGCTCTGTATGAAAATCACTGACTGTGCTGTGTGCAGTCTGTGGCTGGTTGGACTCATTGTTGGAATATTCGCTTGAGTAGCGTTGGACAGTTGGATGTGAACAGCTCGTAGCGTTGGGCAGTTGGAGGTGAGCCGCCAGCTGTGATGGATGTGGGAAGAGAGATGCCAGAGTTCTGAGCGGATGATCTGGACGTGTGTCCGTCAGAAAAAGGAAATTTGTTTAATTGGATGTCATATATTATGAATTTTGAACGCTATTAGGGTAAATACATTGTTTGTTGTCTACCAAAATCTTTCATTTTCTAACTATGTCTATCAGTAGATAGTGCCTTCTGTAGTTAGAATCTTTTATTTAGCTGGCAGTATTGCAGTAGTTCGAGTAACAAAGATTTTTGTGAGGTAAGTGACTCATGAAAGGTATAGGTTATTGTTACTCAGGGCCATTCTTTTGTAGGGATTATTGAAAGTCAGATTTCGTTGCTCTAAAATATTGTGTGTCAGTTTACTGATGATGAGTATAAGTAAAGAGAGAACTGTCTGAGTACGTTCAGTTTTATTCAGTTGTTCCTGTACCAAATAACGTGGAAGTTTACCGGCACACATAATTTTTCAAAGGGGACGTTACAATGTGTGGTAGATTCGTTAACGGTAGGTTCGAACAACACGTCAGTGACACCGAGATGCTTCGAGAACTCAAATGGAAACCCCTCGAGGGAAGGAGGCGTTCTTTTCGAGAAACACTATTGAGAAAACGTAGAGAACCGGCATTTGAAGCTGACTGCCGGACAATGATACCACCGCCAACGTACACTGCGCGTAAGGGCCGCGAAGATAAGACACGGAGGCCTGTAGATGGCCGTTTTTCCCTCGCTCTATTTGCGAGTGGAACAGGAAAGGGAATGACTGCTAGTACCCTCCGCCACGCACTGTACGGTGGCTTGCGGAGTATCAATGTAGATGCAGATGTAGACAATACGTGCGGCGGCGAATGCCGTACACATGACTGGTCTTTTGCGACCTCACTGTTGGGGGGTTCCATGTTAGATATTTGACTGTGAGAGACGCTGAATATTTATGAATTTAAGCTGGTGTTGCAGATATTGAATGACAGCAGTGTGCAACCCAGGGTAAGATCAACAGTTATCCAACAGTCCTCCCCAGGATCGTACATTTGCCCAACTTGCAAGAATCATATTTGTCCATTTATTCCACTGAATGAAACGCGAGGAAGCTGTCGAAGTAATTTACTATGCTCACAGCTTTTCGCTTTCTCTAGGTCCGTTTTAGAGAGGAATACGGAGTGGAGGCAATGGTCTCGTTTGCAGCAAGAGAAGTATCCATACAGGCAGAGCCACAACGTCTAGAGCACCGTAAACTGTCAGAAAGGCGACCGCAGCTGCACCTTCCCTGATGCGGCAATACAAAGAGGACAAAGAGGACCGCCGACAGTGGTAACTTCAGCGACAACTCTGGACACAGCAGAGGCAACACATCGTCTTTTAAGAAGAGTTCTGGTGCTGCATATACTACTGTGTGGGGGCCCCAAGGGCAATGAACTAGAGATGGGCAAAACTGTTATTTTCAGAGATCGGATCAGAACTGTTCACTCCCTGAAATGAACTAGCTCTTTTTCATGACTCACCACTCATTCACAACAGAAAATAAATGGAAGGCACATTGCCCTTTAAACTTGGTTTATTCCAGTACTATACCTGTATTTTGATCTTATTTGATCCTATTTTGAAGTAAAACAGATAATGAGTAAGAATTTTGTATTGTTTATTGAAATTTCACGGTATGACAAAGTTTTTGATTACTGATTTATTTTGCACTATCGTGGTTTTTTGGGTGATCGGAAAATGTTGCAACTTGAGATTTACATTAACAATATATTTGGCTATAATGTATTAAAATTTAATTAACCTCGTACAAGTACATCGCAAGCCATATATTTTTAAAGTGAACATTTCCTTCCGAAGACGCCTAAAATCGCAAAACCCGTACTACAATAAGAAAAAAATATATAAATTTGACTGTAAGACCAAAGTGCTGCATGTAGCCTTCCGCAGAATAAAACAAGGAAAATATTGGTGTATCACTTTTGCTCTACGTTTATCGGTTCGCTCGTAATTAAAGTGTAAATTCGAGTGACCATAATAAAAAATCCTATAGTAAGAGGAGCCGTCAGGAACCTAATCTGATCAGTTTAAACAGATAAAAATAAAATAAAAACAAATGATGTATACATAATATAATTATGTAATATACATAACGGTATTACTATGAAGAACAATATCCAGTAGAGACGAACTCCGATGCAGAGGTGCTGAGTCAAGCAGGTCAAGCCGCGAGCTGTATTACTGTGCGAGCTAAGACCGCAGAGACCAGAGTGACACCTGAGTTGCTTTGCTCAACGCTCTGGCTAGAGTCGAGAACGATGGGGTGAGCGTTGAGCGGGCGAGTTCCGAGGGTGGGGGGAGTGGTGAACGGCCACCACTCACCCGCTCGGAGGCAAATCGTCCGTTCTCTTGCGAGCAGGTTATTGCAAGTAGTTCTTATGTTCTCCGCTAGGAGGTTCTCTGTCCTGCTGCTCGCATCAACTGCCCAGAGGGCAGGACGTGCAACTGAAACGATCGCTGACGGAGTGCTATGCTAAGTTAAGGTGCGCCAGACACTGCACGCGGCAGAGGAAGCACAGAGAGTGCACGGCATATGTGAAACACAAAATCCAATGGGGCACTGCACAATGCAGGCAGCCAAGGCAGAAGCAGGGTAGAGGTCAGCGCTGGCTGTGTTGTGTGGCGTGCAGTGTGCTCTGAACAGCAGAGGCCCCACTGGTCTGCTCTGACTCTCTCTCTCTCTCTCTCTCTCTCTCTCTCTCTCTCTGCTGTGGGAAACGGTTGGAGCTACCGTTCTTTTTTTCTGAATCACTGATTCTTCACTCCTTTGAAAGATTCAACTCTATGAATTGGTTCAGGAGCGGATCCCCCATCTCTACAACGAACGTGTCCAGATTCCATTTGTCATTGTCATATGAATCCAGCGCTTGGCGTAATGGTGTACGTGCTCGTGCATACATCACACGATTACCTCTAATTCGCATGGCCAATTATTTGAACAATAGGGTGGTTCAAATGGCTCTGAGCACTATGGGACTTAACTGCTGAGGTCATCAGTCCTCTAGAACTTAGAACTACTTAAACCTAACTAACCTAAGGACATCACACACATCCATGCCCGTGGCAGGATTCGAACCTGTGACCGTAGCGGTCGCGCCGTTCCAGACTGTAGCGCCTAGAACCGCTCAGCAACTCTGGCCGGCGAACAATAGAAGTTACAGTTCTGATATGCTGTGGTCAGTAGTTCTGTCCTTCATTCGAGATCTCCATGGCGCTATTTTAATCAAGATAATGCAAGAACGTATTTTGTACTGACGTACTTCGATGCGGAGGGTGTTCAGTTAATGCCCTCACTTGCTTGTTCTCCATATCTCTCAGTCATTGACAAGATCTGGTCATGGGTTGGCGAGACATTTGCATGACATTACTCGATTGCCGTTACGACTTATGAACTCTGGTATACAGCTGAAGCAGCATGGAATGGCTATCTATGATCTGTCATTCTACCTCAGTTCACCTCGACGCCCAACTGTGTTAGATTCGCTGTTGCCGTCAGGCGGCAGTTATGTTACTAAATCTCGCACGTTGTATCCCTCATATTAGCTACAAATTTTACCATTTTTATTCCTACAATACTGTACATGCACAATAATTAAAATTTCGTTATTTGGTGTTATTCCTAGTTTTCTAGATCTACATCTGCGTGACTGCTGGTGAAGTGCCTCGTAGATGTATAATCGAACCACCTTCAGACTACTTCTCTACCTTTCCATTCTCGAATAGCGCATGGTAAAAATGAACACATAAATCTTTTTGGTACGAGCTCTGATTCCTCTTATTTTATTGTGATGGTGGTTTCATCCTATGTACAGTGGCGAAAATAAAATATTTTCTAATTTAGAGGAATTGCAACTTCGTAGAAAATGCCGACACAACGAGAAAAGCTACTGTTGTGTACGACTTCGTACACAACGGTAACGAGAGGTGGGCTGCAGACTGATGCGACAACTATTGTCAAAGCGGAACTTGGCAGGAGCAGAAACGATTAGTGAACAAGGTAGCACATAAAACATAAAACTTACTTAACTTGTATTGCTCCAAGCATATGGCCGGCCGCTGTGGCCGAGGGGTTCTAGGCGCTTCAGTCTGGTACCGCACGATCGCTACGGTCGCAGGTTCGAATCCCGTCTCGGGCATGGATGTGTGTGATGTCCTTAGCTTACTTAGGTTTAAGTAGTTCTACGTTCTAGGGGACTGATGACCTCAGATGTTAAGTCCCATAGTGCTCAGAGCGATCTGAACCATTCCAAGCGTATGAAGACTCATTATAAACAATGCAGCAAGGAATAGAGTCCAGCTATCACAATGTCTACAAGGATGAGACCCTCTGAACTAAAGCACAAACATTTGTGTAGGAGCCGCGAGTAGGTGAGGCCTGGACAGAGTCACGTAGTGGAGAGGCTTCCAGTGGGAGTGGGGTAGGTGGTTATCGCCGGCCGTCATAGGTTGCGGCGCCAGAGGGCGCTCGTAGCACAGTCATTGTAGAGAGCCTGTATAGGGAGAGAGTCGCCAACCGGACGATACGGCGGCCATTATTCTGCCAAACTGCGGGCGGGACTTTTGAATAGCCAGTAGTGGAGTAGTGGAGTACACACTCACCGAATCAAAAGCACAAGACAACAGGGCGAAATCATTCGTTAAATGCCTTTCTTTACAGCTATAATATACTCATAGTGGCCTACTACGTACAGCACAGGAGAATTTGATACAGTGGCTGTAAAAATTACTCGTTACTTGCATTTATCTCCTTTAAAGTTCGTTTACTAGACATATTGCAATGAAAGTAACGTAAATACAAAAAATTAGTGTATAGCATTTGTTTTGTATCGGAAGTGAATAAAGCTAAAGATTTAACGTACCAGTATTACGTCAGATGAATGAAAGTCTTAAGCAGTGAAACGTCCCCATTGAACAATTATACATGACTGTCCTTAAACTGACACACAATATTTTGTTAGCGCAACGTAATCTGACTTTCAAAATTCCCTACAAAAGAATGGCCCTGACTAACATTAAACTATACCTTTCACAAATCACTTACCTCACAAAAATCTTCGCTGCTCAAGCTACTGCAATACAGCGAGCGCCACTACTGCCAGCTAAATAAAAGATTCAAACTATGGAAGGCACTAACTACTGATAGGGATAGTTAGCAAATGAAAGATATTAATAGAGAACAAACAATGTATTTACCTTGATATCATCATATATAAATATAGCAGTTCATGACAAATTTCAAAACTCCGCCATCTCTCTCTCCACATCCACCACTGCTGGCGGCTCACCTCCAACTGCGCAACGCTACGCGCTGTTCACAGCCAGCTGCCTAACACTACAATGGCGAGTATTACAACAATGCAAAGTAGCCACAGACTGCACACAGCACAGCCAGTGATTTTCATACAGAGGTGGCGTTACCAATAAAAAACCTAAACAGCCTACTTACATAGCCCCCATGCTCGCCACAAAAAATTTTACAAATTGGATTGGGCAGCGGCCAATACAGATTTGAAAAATTTTTTTCATAATTACAATAACAAAGAAATCAAATGCACACACTTATTGATACAATGTTGGTCAAAAGCTAAAATTGTCTCACAGTCCATAAAGACAGTCCTAATCGTACATAACAGGAGAATAGCAGTGTTTTTCTCAAAGTCTGAGCAGTAAAAGAAAATGCACACGGAAGTAGTGGATTTCCATGCAGTCTTGAAGAAGTAGTGTTGTCCTTCCAATGGAAAGACAGTGCTGACTCTCGACATGCAGACAGGTAATGGGCCACAACAGAGCAAACCCGCAGCAGAGTCAGTCGAAATTTTGAAGAGTATTGGTAGGTAGGTCATCACAGAGCAGACCCACTGTAGTCCTGGTAGAGATTACGGTATTGGTGGGCCACCAGAGGTGCAGACCCACTGCAGTCCTTGTAGAAATAATGGCATGGTGGGTCATCATAGATGCAGACCCACTGTAGTCCTTGTAGAGATAATGGTACTGGTGGGTCATCAAAGATGCAGACCCACTGTAGTCCTTGGAGAGATAATGGTACTGGTGGGTCATCAAAGATGCAGACCCACTGTAGTCCTTGGAGAGATAGCCAGCAGCCATCTGTTGTGACTGTGCAGGTGCACAATCACCGTTGAAGAGTCTTGCGGATAATATAGCAAGTCCATAAACCACCACTTGTGCACTCACAAAGTTTTTGAAATTGTCCTTAGAACCAGCAATGCTGTTATCCAGTCCCTTGCTGAATCATTAACACACGTGCAAACACTATCAGTCCCTACTTCTCACATATTGTCCATATACTATGACCAACAGAAACGTGTGCAGTGAAATGTAACTAACAAGTTAATAATATCATGAACTGGTGACAATTACAATTTTATAACATAAGAATACAATAACAAAGGTACAAAACACATCATTAAAAACATAATAATACAGATAACGTTTGTAGTAATAGGGGCTTTACAAAAGAATAGAAATAAACATATACATCAGTGTTACAGGAATTATGACATAAGTAAATACATAAAAGATCAGAATAACTTTTGAAACATCAACTTTACACATGGGCATTAAAACAAAACAGAATTAATAATGTCTAACATCTTTACAAAGTAAATAACATATTATTAACGCAAATTATATTTGAGGATAACAGTATTCCTCATCATAGTTCATGTAGCTGAGTATGAGAAAACTTCTACAACAAAAGTCTGATGAGGTAAACATATAAAGACAGGAAGAACATATATACACAAGGGTACCCAAACACATAGTGGGATAACACAAAAGGAAAGGACAGGGTTTGTTTCATTGCAGTATTTTGCAAACAAAACTTTCTTTGCTTCTTGGAGATCTCCCTTCATTCATCATTATTCCCAAAAGTCCTATCTAAGCCTGCCTTCTGTATTTCGTTCACATCCTCTGTCAAAAATAGTTTTTCTCTCTGCTTTCTGTATTCTGTTCACATCCTCTGTCAATAATAGTTTTTCTCCACTGTACAGTATCCTTTTTATTTTGCCAGACCATTTTCTGATAGCTTCTCAATGCATTTCTTATAAATTTATAATAGTTAGTTTCTTATATAGTCTCCTCTTAAGCTAACTTAAATCTACTGAGCTCAGATACTAAACTAAGGGACGAGGCAATGCAGCAGCATATAACAAATTAACACAAACAGCAATGCAAAAAAAATGGAAAATTGCAAAGCAAGCTACAGTAAATATAAATTACCAAGCAATGCAACATTACAACTAATATGAGCCAATGTACAGTAGCAAGAAAAATAAGTCAGTAGTAAAATTAGCTTAACAGAGTAACACAATTTAAAATTCAGTAGCACTATGCCTGGCAAACAGCAGCAGCAAATATAAAAAATATAAAACTTATATCTATACATGACAAAGCTCAAGCAGAAAAAATATTACAGTAAAAACAACAATGCAGATAAGGGAAATGTATATTCACATCTTAATATCTATGTAATTAAAGTGGTGCACCACAGCAACTGATTGTAAAAAGAAATATTACCATGTACTTGAAAAGAAAATTATGTGTTACTGTTACTAGTTTCTTCTTATTGTTCTTTCCTTACCAAGTGCTCCTTTTTTAAAGAATGTGGATCATAAAATAATTATTTAATAGATCTGTTGACAGAAAGTGTTCACATTAGCAAATGCATTTTATTTTATAAAAGCAATGCTGCAACACAGCTGGAAAGCAGATATCAAGTGAAATAAGCAACTACGAAAAGCAAAGCATAAAAATATCATTCAATAATCATGTGGCATTTCGTAAGTCAGTAGCTCTCAACTCTCATAGAAAGACACTTGTCATAATCAGGTGTGCAGATGTACGAATATTTCCCATCAATTCATAAGCATTGCAGTAATTAGCACAAAGTACGAGTAATCATATGTTTTCAGGTAATGAGCGTGTAATATTTGCGATGCTTTCTACAAAGGAATGTCAATAGCAAGGTTAATGGAAGTAATGAGGGTGTCGCATTTGCAATATTTTCTCTAAAGGAATTCCAATGGCGAGGATAAAGGCCTGCCTTTTTTTCTTTTTTTTTTTTTCTACCTGTGCTTCCGGAAAGGCACACCCTAATGGCTTGTTCTCCAGGTGTTTGACACAGCTGCGTGCCCACGACGCATTACGTGCAGGTGGTCACTTAACTTTCTTACGGAAATATTTACGACACCAGTTTCCGCTACAGTGACAGTCTCACATAAAAATATTTCACAGGTCAAGAATTAGTGTTGCAAATCTGTAGAAAGAAAATCCTATGAATATAACGTTGTCCAAAAAATTTTCGCCGGCATTGTGATACATTCACGCATTTACACACATTTCATAACTCTTAAAGTACGATTCTTGGTTTCCAACATCCTTTTTCACAAGTCAAGAGTCCCTACCCACTATTCATTACGCCTTACCTTATTACGCATATACGTATCCATCGACACTCGTCAATATATCGTCATTATAAATATGAAGCATAATCAAATAACTCATATAGCCTCAGCCTATTAATCATAAACATACCTCAGCAGCATAATACACATCGTCGTCGTAAAAATAACATCATAACACCTCAGTCAAATCTCAAAATCGTCGTAGCTTCCTCCAATATTTAAAAAAATTCTCTGCTCATGTCAAAAGTGTCATCTGCCTCAAACGTACTTTAAAAATCATGAATCCATACCAAATACATTATTCAAAGCTCTCATAGTATCACAATGGTTCCGAAAAAATATGAGCATTTCACAAAGTACAGACAAAATACAATTTCATAAGTGTGAAGTTATCCAACTGTGTAATTGCGTAAACATCTGTCACTGATGTAATAAAGAAAGTTTATCTCTCAGTTACATGATCAGATAGCTGTGTAATTTGTGTGTTAGAGAAATATGGTACCGATGTGTAAAGTTGTATAAGCAAATACCATATTAGCTAGGGTTCCTTGTGGTTGCCAAACACATGGTACACAAAGTAGGCGTATACCCCCCTGAGGATTAATGTAATTATACCCTCAGGTGTTACAGATTACAGCAATAGAATGAAATATATCACAGAAAACTTTCTTTGTAATTCAAAAATCTTGAAAAATAAATGGCTTAAGTACAAAATCTCTCAAATGCGTGTCCTGTAGCGCTAAATGTGCGTCTTGCTGTAAGATAATTCTGTGGAAGTGTCGTACTTATCGTCCTCCGAAAGCCAAGTTCTGCAGAAGTCAATGTACTTACCTCATGATAAACAAAAGTGAAATGCTTTATGTATAGATATCTTAGTTATTACGCTTATTGCCATGATGAAGAAAGTACTGTGCTGTAACGTATTGTTGTGCTACGGAAAAGGCAATCTCATTATAGCTATACCACAAAAGTTACTACTAAAACATGTTTTTCTTTCCAGAAGAATTCAGAAAAACTGTGCAGATATAAAACAGATACACTGCAAAAGCAACAAGGTAAATTGTGTCACACATTCGTAGAGTCGTGATATAGTCGTGTAGCAGTCAAATAAACTAACCACTGTGTCACCTGGTATCTCTCAGAAAGCACCTTGAATCCATAATTTATTTGCAAGTACCCCAAAATGTTGCATTAAAATCTCATTAGCAGTGCAGGTATATGTTCTAAGTATGTGAGCCTTATAGTCGTTACGTAATCGTGCAACTAACAAGCAAGAATGTACACACACAATAACACTGTGACGTCTGTTCACTATAACAATGCATTCGTAATTTCTGTTTAAATAAGTTCTCTTGGTTCTTGATTGGATATTTAACTTCAAACATTGTTGCATGTTAGCAGATTCTAAGTCTAACAATGCATATTAGTAATGTGAAGCGAAAAATTTTATGGCAAAGACTAAGTTAAAAAGCAGATTATCTTTCAATAAATGGTTTTACATGTGAAATGTGGTGTAAGCCTTTACTCTTCATAGTACGCAGAGTTTCAACTTCAACGCAATTATCATGTGGTATACGTTGGATTCTGTAAGGTCCATTGTAAACTAGAAAGAATTTGTGACTCAAGTGTTTCTTCTTATGTGACAATGAATGAGCTTTAATGAGAACTTTCTGACCAATATACAACTTCTTTGCATTTGCTTTACCGTGTAGTTTTCTCCTTTTGTCTGCTGCAGATTTTATATTTTTAAGAGGCAAATCAATTATGTCTTTGTGTCGAAGTTTACGTGTATTTGGGAAAGGTACAAGCTCTCTGATTCTGTTCGGTGGTTCTTCATTCTTCAGTACAAGAGTAGGTGGTAAAGTAGTGGAGTCGTGAGGCATTTCATTCAGCACGTTTTGAAATAAGTGTAAATATCTGTCCCAATGCTGATGCTTTCTGTGACAATAAAGTCTGCAAAGCTTATTGATTTCTTTCATAATCCGTTCAGACGGGTTGCAATGTGGTGAGTACAATGAAATAAAAACGGGTTTGATTTTATGGTTGCGAAGCATGCGTGACCAAACAGCAGATCTGAATTGCGGTCCGTTATCTGAAATGACTTTACTAACGTGTCCAACTTCACGTAAGAAATTTTTAACAAAGGCGTTGGATACAGACCGTCCAGTGGCTTTACGTAACGGAGTGAAAGAAACAAATTTTGAAGTAAGTTCAACAGCGACTAGAACGTACGAAAATCCATTAGATGTTCTGACAAGCGGTCCCAAGAGATCAACAGCAGCAAATTCTTTTAATTTAGAAGGAATGATAGGAAACAACGGAGCACGATGTGAGACAGCAGATGGTTTCGCCTTTTGACAAAGTTTACAAATAGACAAGACTCTTCGAATTCGCTTTTCCATATTGTTAAAATAACAAGTCGTTCGAAGAATATGATAACATTTTCGTGGGCCAAAATGTGCGTCGCTGAAATGAATGTACCAAATGAGCTTATTAACAAAATCGTCTGGAATGCAAAGTACCCATAGCTTGTCATCAACAGTGCAGCGTTTGAAGAGTATGTTGTTTCTATCCAGGTAATAATGCCGAATCTGTGTGTGTGTCTTTTCATGCCATTTGCTCTTGATGTCATTCCAAATCGGATCTTTATCTTGTTCATGAGCAATGTCCTTTAAAGATGTGGTGATGAAGTTTTCAAAGGCGACTTTCTGAATGTAAAGAATACTGAAATTTTTCTCAATGTTGCCTTCTGTGTTACTTTTCTCAAGCCCAGCCGGTGCGCGTGACAGTGCGTCCGCAACAATGTTCGCCTTGCCGGGAATGTAGACTATTGTGAAGCGGAATTCTTGCAGAAACAATGCCCAACGTTTTAACCTGTCATGATTTAATTTTGAAGACATAAGAAATTGTAATGCACGATGATCACTGTATACTTTTACGTGCTTACCAGAAAGAAAGAAACGAAATTTGTTAAATGCCCAAACGATTGCTAAAGCTTCTAATTCAGTAACGGAATAATTTTTTTCAGATTTTGTTAGCACTCGGCTAGCAAAAGCAATGGTTTTCTGAACAGTAATGTCATTTTCTATGGCTTCTTGAAATAAATGGGCACCAAGACCGACTTTAGAAGAATCCGTGCTAATGCAGAAATCTTGTGATAGATCTGGATGAGCTAATATTGGCGCATGAAGTAACGCTTCTTTTAAAGAATCGAATTCCAACTGTGCTTGTTCGTCCCAGTTCCAAATAGTATTTTTTCCAGTGAGACAACAAAGTTTTGGTGTAACAAGAATTTGCATATTCAGAAAACGACGGTAAAAATTTACGAGACCTAGAAAACTGCGGACTTGTCTTTTTGTGGATGGAACTGGAATGGCTCTGATAGCTTCTAACTTTTCAGGATCCGGCTGAATGCCTTTAGAAGAAATAATATGTCCCAAAAACTTCACCTTTGTCCGACCGAATTCAGACTTTTCCAAGTTAACTGTAATTCAAGATTCTGCAAAAATACGTAACAAACTGTTGAGGATGCGATTATGTTGTTCCCATGAAGCTTCTGCTATTAGAATATCGTCCACATATAAGGTGATGTGACGTTTTAAGAACTCAGGCAATATGGAATTTAGCCCGCGAATGAATGCTGCTGAAGAAATGTTCAAACCAAAGGGAAGTTTCCGAAACTGATAACAAACGCCGAAACAAAGGAAAGCTGTGTATTTTCTACATTCTGGATGAAGTTCGATCTGATAAAAGCTGGATCTGAGATCAATGGAAGACAACACTTTTACACCATTAAAATTTTGAAGAAGTTCTTCCAACGTTTGCGGCCTGTCTGTTTCAGGAATAATGATAGTATTGATTTGTCTCGAATCTAAGACAAGTCTGATCGATCCATTTTTCTTTTCAACAACATGTAATGGATTGTTGTATGAGCTTACTGCAGGCTCAATAATGCCCTCATCAAGCATAGATTGTACTTCTGTTCTAACACGGTCCCTATAATGCGCCGGAATTACGTATGGTCTAACACAAAATTTAGTATGCTCACGAACACGAAATTGGTATTGAAATCCCTTGATTGTTCCTGTTTTGTGAGTAAAAACTGTGGAATGTGCTTGTAAAATCTCAAAGAGGTCCTGCCTATCAGTGTCATTACAATTCTCAATTGTTTGAATTTTATTCTGAATTAACTTATTAGTTTCAAATATGCCGTCGACATCATCCCTGTCAGTACTTGCAGAGTGATTGTTAGTGTCAAGTTCCGTTGAAAATTCCGAACTGTTGTCTAACAGGAGGTAAAGCTGATTAATTTCTTCGTCATGGTTTGAGAGCCAATCTTCAAATTTCAAAGCTACTGACTTACCTTCTTTTTCTAAACTTATTTCAGCATCGTGAAAGCTTAAGATTGCTTTGTATTCATTCAAAAAGTCTACTCCCAGTATAATTTCCGTCGACAATAATGGAACAATAAGAAAGCTCATAGAGAAGCTGCGGCTTTGACAAAAGAATTCTAAGTTGGTTTGTTGGTGTACATCTACACTTTTTCCAAAGATTGCACCTTGTAATTTAATCTTACGTAACGGAAGTGTGGGACAATCGATCGATTTGTTGCATTTGCTAAAGGCTGTTTCACTAATTACTGAAATGGGACTGCCAGAGTCAAGTACTGCCGTAAATTTTACATCATTTACTGTAATGTGAATCACAGGATATGCAATGTTGTTATGTTTTATGTCGTGTTCCTGGAGTAAGATGTCCCTAATGTCTTCCATTTTTATGTAATTACTAGCTACGGCAGCTGCGTCGTCAGTTTCATAAGTATGTTTTGTGGCTGCCAGCGGTGTGAGTCATTGCCTATTGTCTCTTTGTTGGCGCGCGTCGTTATTGGGGTTTGGAGACCTAACTTCTACAAATTCACCATGACGAGAGGGCCCTGCTCTGTTTGAATCCCGCCAGTTCTGATGCAATTCAGGTCTTTCGTTACGATCACATCGTCTGTCGTCATGTCGGTAGTTCCTGTAGTTTCTTTCTTGTCGGTTAAGTGGTGGAGAATTTCTCCCTGAATCGTAACTGCGCGCTGGACCGTTGCGTCTCAAGTTATTCTGTCTCCCGTAATAATAATTGTTTTGGTTCCCATATTGTCTGTTTCTCTGATTGTCTCTGTGATAGTCATTACTGCGGAGAGGTGATCTTTCCCTGTAATTATTACTACTCTGCCAACGGTTGTCATACGGGTGGTGTCTGTTTTGGTCACGATTTGTGTTGTGAGAATAGCCTTGTCGCGTCCAGTTATTATCGAGGAATTGTGACGGATGTGACCTGTAATTGTTGTGTTCCTGTTTCCGCATTCCGCGATTGTCAGTGTCAATTTCCAATTCTTGTAAGAGTCCCTGAAAAGCTTCAATGTCGTCTTTGCAACGTCCTGCCAAAATAATGTGTCGTAAATGTTCAGGCAATTTGATTAAGCAAATGCGGATAAGTTCTGAGGGGCTGTATGGATTTGACAGGTACTGATTCTTGTGCAACATGTCTTCAAAATATTTCATAAGACTGGAAAATTCAGATTGTTCGAAACGTTTCATCATTATGATGCTTTGTTTTACTCGGTCTTGTGTGGCCTGAGACCAATATGCTGAGAGGAAGGCATGGTAAAACTCTCCTTCACTGTGGCAATCGTGAATGACCGACCGCATTCTTACAGCTGGTTCATTCTCTAAGTAGCCACACATAAATTCTAATCTGTGCTCTAATGACCAGTTGGGAGGAAAACAATGAGAGAATTGATGGAGCCATGCTTGTGGATGAATGTCGTTGCCAGAATTCTTAAATGTTTTGAATTTACGTGTAGTAATGAACAGCTTATAGTCAAAGTCATCATGTCGGCGAGTCGCATATCGGTCATTGTTACGTAGTTTCGGCGGTTCCATTTCAAAATTCGGTGCACCTTGCCAATTTCTTTCATAACTTCCGAAGTATCCTGTGTTATTATTTTGTGGTTGTTCCGTATTTCTAAGTCCCTCTTCCCGTATTGGAGCGCGAGTGGCCTCTGAAATACGTAATTCTTGTATTACCTGAGTCAGCTGATCTTGTACTTCCCGGATTTCTCTTTGGTGTTGCGTATTAATTTGATTCTGATTTTGTTTGAATTTCCTAATTTGTTCGCACTCTTCTGTGTCATTAAAGACTACCGGTTTTGTGTCGTTCAGATTATCATCTACCTTCGTAGATAAGTTAGTGAACTGATCCGAAAGTTCGGCTACTTTATCCGATAGTGAACACATTTCCTCAATGTGTTTTTCTGAACCAAGTTTCAGAGTGTCCATTTGTGTTGAAATCGAATCTACTGTGTTCTTTAAGTTTTCCTGAGTTTTTGCAAGTTGCATAACCGAATCGGTAGATGCAACTGAGTCAAATTTAGCTTGCAAGGTCTCATGATTTTCATGAACAATAATTTGCAGTTCTTTTATGGCTGCTTCGTGATTCTGTAATGCCTTTTCATGCCGCGAAAAAATAGGTTGAAAATGCTCACAAATTTGAGTTTTTACGTCATTACAGACTTTTTGACATTTCGATTCAATGTTATGTAACTCAGTAGTTAAATCTTCACGCGTTTGTTCAAGAGTTTGTTCCAATGAGTCTAACTTTTGAAGCTGTTGCTGTGTTTGTCTCTGATTTTGTTCCAGTGTGTCTAACTGTTGCTGTGTTTGTCTCTGATTTTGTTCCATTGTGTCTAACTTTTTAAGATTTTGTTCCACTGTGTCTAACTGTTGCTGTGTTTGTCTCTGGTGTTGTTCCATTGTGTCTAACTTTTCAAGCTTTTGTCCCATTTGTTGCATTAATTGTAATAACAATGCACTGGTGTCTGAAACATGTTCCTCAGTGCTTTTCGGCAGTGAAGTTGCACCGGCAACATTCACATTTTGACAAGCGGAAAATGCGTCTTGACTCATTTGAGAAAACGGTGAGAACCCAAAACCTGAGTCTGCAGTATTTGCAATATTGTGTTCTGTCATTCCCGATTCCTGAGGCGAGCTGTTTCCGACCAATCGATCGATAACGCTTCCCTGTTCACTACCTGTTTCACTGTCTACACCATTGTTTGCCGCCCGCTCCATTTCCCTATGCGCAATTACCAAATTACTACTTTGAACATTAGTTAATTCATTACTCTGCGGCGATAACACACTGCTTTCGTCATCACTGTCATTTCTCAGTTTACTTTGGAGCCTAGTATTACGTTTTTCACACGCCATAATTGTCACAATATTTCACACGATAACACAGAAAAGCACAATTTGAAGAGCAAAATAAGATAACATAGCAATGGAAATAATGTCTACTTAATTGCCAGCGCAGCTGCGAAATACTTGATGCAAAACTACATGCATGCCACAACTGTTTTACTGTACAACAATGAAAAACTACAACTACAAAGGAAATTCTCTCTATGATTACGCGCTATCAATAAACAAAATCTACACTAATTACACAAACTACAAGAAAAAAATCGGAAGATTCCAGTGAGGTATCCTCGGCTAAGGGTCGACATATGAAACGTCCCCTTTTTAACAATTATACACGACTGTTCTTAAACTGACACACAATATTTTGTTAGCGCAACGCAATCTGACTTTCAAAATTCCCTACAAAAGAATGGCCCTGACTAACATTAAACTATACCTTTCACAAATCACTTACCTCACAAAAATCTTGGTTACTCGAACTACCGCAATTACAGCGAGTGCCACTACTGACAGCTAAATAAAAGATTCAAACTACGGAAGGCACTAACTACTGATAGGCATAGTTAGCAAATGAAAGATTTTAATAGAGAAACAAACAATGTATTTACCTTGATATCATCATATATAAATATAGCAGTTCATGACAAATTTCAAAACTCCGCCATCTCTCTCTCCACATCCACCACTGCTGGCGGCTCACCTCCAACTGCGCAACGCTACGCGCTGTTCACAGCCAGTTGCCTAACACTACAATGGCGAGTATTACAACAATGCAAAGCAGCCACAGACTGCACACAGCACAGCCAGTGATTTTCATACAGAGGTGGCGTTACCAATAAAAAACCTAAACAGCCTACTTACAGCAGTTGTTTACTTGTCACATGCAAAAAGTGTGAGACGTATTAGTACTTCTTGTCACGTCTTCAAGTTTTTTGAATGTCACAAGTAAACAACTGCTTACGACTTTCTTTCATATATACTGAATAGCTCTCGTAGATAACAAACGAAAAAGATTACAAAAATCAGGTAATGTTAAATGCAGGCTACTGTAATAACGACCAAATATAACAAGAAAACTACCGTATCCCTTCTACCCCACAGTAAGTAGGCCTATTGAAAACTATCTTCAAGAGTACCTACAATTATTTACTACGAATAATGTTTCAGCAACCACAACTGGAAAACGTGCTTACAACCTGCCTGCATCAACAGTCAGGCAATAATACTTCAACCAAAATCACGCCTAACTTGCGAAATCCACCTTCGCCTCTATTGGAACAACCAAATGCAGCACAACCTGTCATCGTTTACGAACGTCTGCAGAACGGAGGAGACTAGTGTTTAACGTCCGATTGACAACGAGGTCGTTAGAGACGGAGCACAAGCTCGGGTTAGGGAAGGATGGGGAAGGAAATCGGCCGTGCCCTTTCAAAGGAACCATCCTGGCATTTGCCTGAAGTGATATAATCACGGAAAACCTAAATCAGGATGGCCGGACGCGGGATTGAACCGTCGTCCTTCCGAATGCGAGTCCAGGGTGCTAACCACTGCGCCACCTCGCTCGGTCGCCTGCAGAACGAATTACAGATGTCAAAAACAATAATGTACAATTACTAACGTGTTTACTTCAAACATGTAGGCCTACCGACTTCATCACAAAAGGCTTCATTATTTCAACTCGTATTTAAGATCGCAAACGCTAATTACGTACTAATAACGATATACAACTAAATCGACGATGCATGCACAACGCATAACAACTCTCTCAATACTTCAAATACCTTTTAATCGTTTCCAAAAGTGCTCTGAATTTCAATTCAACTCAAAAGCACGGTGAACATAGGAAGCGCAGGAGACGTTTGGGAGAAAAATGGCGCCAAAGCTAATCAACCAATCACGGGCAACTTAACCTACAGCGACTCTCTCTGTATACAGGCTCTCGAAGTCACTGGAGGCATGGCTCACCGCGCGTGCAACTTTGCGTCGTCCGGATCCCGCACGACCGCTGCCCGCGTTAGACGAAAACTTGGAATTCCATTGCTAACTCTGACAGGCGTGGGAGGGTATCGATACGTGACACCACAGCCATTTTTTTCAATGATCACCATCCCAACTCGTTTAAAATCTCTGTCACATTCTTTCCCCAATAATAATACAAAGCGAGCTGTCCTCTAGAATTTTTGGATGTCCTTTGTCAATTCCATTTGATAAGGATCTTATACTGCACAACAATAACGTAGAAGAGGACAGACAACGTTAGTATAGGAGTACAATATGCCTGCAAGCATGTCCAAAGGAAAAGGCATGCGGCGACCACAGCCGTTACGAAACGCCTCAAATGATTCTCACTTGCGAATGCATCTCCAAAGGAACTTTGCATCATAATCAGAATAACACAGGCACACCATAAGGTATGTATCTGCCAATACCGGGCAAGCGAATTTCAGGTACAACGACTGACCTGTACGGGAATATACATAATGGATGTACGAGAGCAAATCTTAGATGCATGGTTTACGACATGTAGAAGTTTCGGTCTGGCCGTAACTCGTGCACTGATAGCCAAATGGTAAGCGGGAAATCTGAGTTCGAGTCTCAGTCCGGTAACAAATTTTCATTGTCGTCATTCCATTCTACAGCTGATGGTAGTCCTTATTCGCAATTGTGAAATCATTTGATTTGGTTAGTATACACCTTCTGCATATTCTAAGTGTTCTGCCAGTCACATGCAGACTTCGGCTTGCCTTTCCACAATACTATATAAGTGACCATTACAATTTGAGTTTTTTGTAAGTGTAATTGCCTGATATTTAGTTGAACTGACTGTCTGTAGATGTGCTTGATTTACCTTGTGACCGAAATTTAATGGATTTCTCTTAGAACTCATGAGAATAACTGTAAGTAGGCTGTTTAGGTTTTCATATTGGTAACGCCACGTAGCGCTCTGTATGGAAATCACTGGCTGTGCTGTGTGCAGTCTGTGGCTAGTTTGCATTGTTGTTGGCCATTGTAGTGTTGGGCAGTTGGCTGTTAACAGCGTGTAGCGTTGCGCAGTTGGAGGTGAGCCGCCAGCAGTGGTGGATGTGGGGAGGGAGATGGTGGAGTTTTGAAATTTGTAAGACTGGATGTCATGAACTGCTATAAGTAGAACAAAATCAGAGACAAACACAGCAAAAGCTTCGAAAGTTAGACACAATGGAACAACACCAGAGACAAACACAGCAACAGTTAGACACAATGGAACAAAATCTTCGGAAGTTAGACACCACACTTGAACAAACACGTGAAGATTTAACTACTGAGTTACATAACATTGAATCGAAATGTCAAAAAGTCTGTAATGACATAAAAACACAAATTTGTGAGCATTTCCAACCAATTTTTTCGCGGCATGAAAATGCATTACAGAAACACGAAGCAGCCATAAAAAAAGTGCAAACTACTGTTCATGAAAATCATGAGACCTTGCAAGCTAAAATTGACTCAGTTGCATCTACCGATTCGGTTACGCAACTTGCAAAAACTCAGGAAAACTTAAAAGGACACAGTAGATACCATTTCAACACAAATGGACACTCTGAAACTTGGTTCAGAAAAACACACAGAGGAAATAATTTCACCATCAGATAAAGTAGCAGAACTTTCTGATCAGTTCACTAACTTATCTACAAAGGTAGATGATGATCTGAATGACACAAGACCTGTAGCCTTCACGGACACTGAAGAGTATGAACAAATTAGAAAATTCAAACAAAATCAAAATCAAATCAATACACAGTACAAAAGAGAAATCCGGGAAGTACAAGATCAGTTGGTACAAGTAATACAAGAATTACATATTTCAGAGGACACTCGCGTTCCAGTACGGGAAGAGGGACATAGAAATACGGAACAACCATAAAATAATAACACAGGACACTTCAGAATTTATGAAAGAAATTGGCAAGGCGCACTGGATTTTGAGATGGAACCGCCGAAACGAAGTAACAATGAGCGATGTGCGACTCGCCGACATGATGATTTTGACTATAAGCTGTTCATTACTACAAGTAAATTCAAAACATTTAAGAATTCTGACAACGACATTCATCCACAAGCATGGCTTCATCAATTCTCTCATTGTTTTCCTCCCAACTGGTCACTGGAGCACAGGTTAGTTGGAGAATGAACCAGCTGTAAGAATGCGATTGGTCATTCACGATTGTCACAGTGAAGGAGAATTTTATCATTCCTTCCTTTCAGCGTATTGGTCTCAAGCTACACAAGACCGAGTAAAACACAGCATCATAATGATGAAACATTTCGAACAATCTGAATTTTCCAGTCTTGTGAAATATTTTGAAGACATGTTGCACAAGAATCAGTACCTGTCAAACCGATACAGCCCCTCAGAACTCATCCACATTTGCTTAATCAAACTACCTGAACATTTACGATATATTATTTTGGCAGGACGTTGCAAAGACGACATTGAAGCTTTTCAGGGACTCTTACAAGAATTAGAATTTGACACTGACAACCGCAGAACGCGAAAACAGGAACAAAACAATTACAGGTCACATCCATCGCAATTCCACGATGAAAGAAATAATAACTGGACACGACAAGGCTATTCTCACAACACAAATCGTGACCAAAACAGACACCACCCGTATGACAACCGTTGGCAGAGTAGTAATAATTACAGGGAAAGATCACCTCTCCGCGGTAGTAACTATCACAGAGACAATCAGAGAAACATACAATTTGGGAACCAAAATAATTATTATCAAGGGAGACAGAATAACTTCAGATGCAACGGTCAAGCGCGCAGTTACGATTCAGGGAGAAATTCTCCACCACGTGACCGACAAGAAAGAAACTATGGAATCTACCGACATGACGACAGACGATATGATCGTAACGACAGACCTGAATTGCATCAGAACTGGCGGGATTCAAACAGAGCAGGTCCCTCTCGACAAGGTGAATTTGTAGAAGTTAGGTCTCCAAATCCCAATAACGACACGCGCCAACAAAGAGACAATAGGCAATGACTCATACCGCTGGCAGCCACGAAACGCACGTATGAAACTGAGGACGCAGCTGCCGTAGATAGTAATTACGTAAAAATGGAAGACATTAGGGACATCTTACTCCAGGAACACGACGTAAAACATAACAACATTGCATATCCTGTGATTCACATTACTGTAAATGACATAAAATTTACGGCAGTACTTGACTCTGGCAGTCCCATTTCAGTAATTAGTGACACAGCTTTTAGCAAATGCAACAAATCGAACGATTGCCCCACACTTCCGTTACGCAAGTTTGAATTACAAGGTGCAATCATTGGAAAAAGTGTAGATGTACACCAACAAACCAACTTAGAATTCTTTTGTCAAAGCCACAGCTTCTCTATGAACTTTTTTACTGTCCCATTATTGTCGACGGAAATCATATTGGGAGTAGACTTTTTGAATGAATACAAAGCAATCTTAAACTTTTACGATGCTGAAATAAGTTTAGAGAAAGAAGGTAAGTCAATGGCTTTGAAAATTGAAGATTGGCTCTCAAACCATGACGAGGAAATATATCGGCTTTACCTTCGGTTAGACAACAGTTCGGAATTTTCTACGGAACTAGACACTAACAATCACTCTGCAAGTACTGACAGGGATGATATCGACGGCATATTTGAAACTAATGAGTTAATTCAGAATAAAATTCAAACAATTGAGAATTGTAATGACACTGATAGGCAGGATCTTTTTGAGATTTTACAAGCACATTCCACAGTTTTTACTCACAAAACAGGAACAATCAAGGGATTTCAATACCAATTTCGTGTTCGTGAGCATACTAAATTTTGTGTTAGACCATACGTAATTCGAGCACATTATAGGGACCGTGTTAGAACAGAAATACAATCTATGCTTGACGAGGGCATTATTGAGCCTGCAGTAAGCTCATACAACAATCCATTACATGTTGTTGAGAAGAAAAATGGATCGATCAGGCTTGTCTTAGATTCGAGACAAATCAAGACTATCATTATTCCTGAAACAGACAGGCCGCAAATGTTGGAAGAACTTCTTCAAAATTTTAATGGTGTAAAAGTGTTGTCTTCCATTGGTCTCAGATCCAGCTTTTATCAGATCGAACTTCATCCAGAGTGTAGAAAATACATCGCTTTCCTTTGTTTCGGCGTTTGTTATCAGTTTCGGAAACTTCCTTTTGGTTTGAACATTTGTTTGGCAGCATTCATTCGCGGGCTAAATTCCATGTTACCTGAGTTCTTAAAACATCACATCACCTTATATGTGGACGATATTCTGATAGAAGCCTCATGGGAACAACACAATCGCATCCTCAACAGCGTGTTACATATTTTTGCAGGATCTGGAATTACAGTTAACTTGGAAAAGTCTGAATTCGGTAGGTCAAAGGCGAGGTTTTTGGGACATATTATTTCTTCTGAAGGCATTCAGCCGGATCCTAAAAAGTTAGAAGCAATCAGAGCCATTCCAGTTCCATCCACATAAAAAAAGTCCGCAGTTTTCTAGTTCTCGTAAATTTTTACCGTCGTTTTCTGAATATGCAAATTCTTGTTACACCAAAACTTTGTTCTCTCACTGGAAAAAATACTATTTGGAACTGGGGCGAACAAGCACATTTGGAATTCAATTCTTTGAAAGAATCGCTACTTACCACGCCAATACTAGCACATCCAGATCAGTCACAAGATTTCTGCATTAGCACGGATTCTTCTAAAGTCGGCCTTGGAGCCCATTTATTTCAAGAAGCCATAGAAAATGACACTACTGTTCAGAAAACCATTGCTTTTGCTACCCGAGTGCTAACAAAATCTGAAAAAAATTATTCCGTTACTGAATTAGAAGCTTTAGCTATCGTTTGGGCATTTAACAAATTCCGTGTCTTTCTTTCTGGTATGCACGTAAAAGTATACAGTGATCATCGTGCATTACAATTTCTTATGTCTTCAAAATTAAATCATAACAGGTTAAAACGTTGGGCATTGTTTCTGCAAGAATTCCACTTCACAATAGTCTACATTCGCGGTAAGGAGAACATTGTTGTGGACGCACTGTCACGCGCACCGGCTGGGCTTGAGAAAAGTAACACAGAAGGCAACCTCGAGAAAAATTTCAGTATTCTTTACATTCAGAAAGTCGCCTTTGAAAATTTCATCACCGCATCTTTAAAGGACATTGCTTATGAACAAGATAAAGATCCGATTTGGAAAGACATCAAGAGCAAATGGCATGAAAAGACACACACACAGATTCGGCATTATTATCTGGTTAGAAACAACATACTGTTCAAACGCTGCACTGTTGATGACAAGCTATGGGTACTTTGCATTCCAGACGATTTTGTTAATAAGCTCATTTGGTACATTCATTTCAGCTATGCACATTTTGGCCCACGAAAATGTTATCATATTCTTCGAACGACTTGTTATTTTAGCAATATCGAAAAGAGAATTCGAAGAGTCTTGCCTATTTGTAAGCTTTGTCAAAAGGCGAAACCATCTACTATCTCCCATCGTGCTCAGCTGTTTCCTATCATTCCTTCTAAATTAAAAGAATTTGCTGCTGTTGATCTCTTCGGACCGCTTGTCAGAACATCTAATGTATTTTCGTACGTTCTAGTCGCTGTTGAACTTACTTCAAAATTTGTTTCTTTCACACCGTTACGTAAAGCCACTGGACGGTCTGTATCCAACGCCTTTGTTAAAAATTTCTTACGTGATGTTGGACACGTTAGTAAAGTCATTTCAGATAACGGACCGCAATTCAGATCTGCTGTTTGGTCACGCATGCTTCGGAATCATAAAATCAAACCCGTTTTTATTTCATTGTACTCACCACATTGTAACCCCTCCGAACGGATTATGAAAGAAATCAATAAGCTTTGCAGACTTTATTGTCACAGAAAGTATCAGCATTGGGACAGATATTTACACTTATTTCAAAATGTGCTGAATGAAATGCCTCATGATTCCACTGCTTTACCACCTACTCTTGTACTGAAGATTGAAGAACCACCGAACAGAATCAGAGAGCTTGTACCTTTCCCAAATACACGTAAACTTCGACACAAAGACATAATTGATTTGGCTCTTAAAAATATAAAATCTGCAGCAGACAAAAGGAGAAAACTACACGGTAAAGCAAACGCAAAGAAATTATATATTGGTCAGAAAGTTCTCATTAAAGCTCATTCATTGTCACATAAGAAGAAACACTTGAGTCACAAATTCTTTCTAGTTTACAATGTACGTTACAGAATCCGACGTATACCACGTGATAATTGCGTTGAAGCTGAAACTCTGCATACTAGGAAGAGTAAAGGTTTACACCACATTTCACATGTAAAACCGTTTATTGGAAGATAATCTGCTTTTTAACTTTGTCTTTGTCATAAAACTTTTCACTTCACATTTCTAGTATGCATTGTCAGACTTAGAAACTGTTACCATGCAACAATGTTTGAAGTTAACTATCCAGTCTATAACCTAGGGAGCATATTTAGACAGTATTTACGAGTGCATTGTTATAGTGAACAGACGTCACAGTGTTATTGTGTGTGTACATTCTTGATTGTTAGTTGCACGATTACATAACGACTATGAGGCTTACATACTTAGGACATATACTGGTACTGCTAATGAGATTTTAATGCAACATTTTGGTTTACTTGAAAATACATTCTGGATTTAAAGTACTTTCAGTGAGATACCAGATGACTTAGTATTTGGTTTCTTTGACAGCTACACGACTATATCACGACGCTACTAATGTGTGACACAATTTACATTGTTGCTTTTGCGGTGTATCTGTTTTATATCTGCACAGTTTTTATGTATTATTCTGGAAAATAAAACATGTTTTAGTAGTAACTTTTGTGGTATAGCTGCAATGAGACAGCCTTTTTCGTAGCACAACAATACGTTACCAAAAAAATGGCTCTGAGCACTATGGGACTTAACATCTGTGGTCATCAGTCCCCTAGAACGTAGAACTACTTAAACCTAAGCCGGCCGAAGTGGCCGTGCGGTTAAAGGCGCTGCAGTCTGGAACCGCAAGATCGCTACGGTCGCAGGTTCGAATCCTGCCTCGGGCATGGATGTTTGTGATGTCCTTAGGTTTGTTAGGTTTAACTAGTTCTAAGTTCTAGGGGACTAATGACCTCAGCAGTTGAGTCCCATAGTGCTCAGAGCCATTTTTTGAACTTAAACCTAACTAACCTAAGGACATCACACACATCCATGCCCGAGGCAGGATTCGAACCTGCGACCGTAGCAGTAGCGTGGTTACGTACTGAGCGCCTGGAACCGCTAGACCACCGCGGCCGGCGATACGTTACAGCACAGTACTTTCTTCATCACGGCAATAAGCGTAATAACTAAGATATCTATACGCAAAGCATTTCACTTTTGTTTATCATGAGGTAAGTACATTGACTTCTGGAGAACTTAGCTTTAGGAGGACGATAAGTACGACACTTCCACAGATATTATCTTACAACAAGACGCACAGTTTAGCGCTACAGTACACGTATTTGAATGATTAATTTTGTACTTAAAACATTTATTTTTAAAGATATTTGAAGTACAATGATACAAAGGTTTTCCGTGATACATTTCATTCCATTGCTGTAATCTGTAACACCTGAGGGTATAATTCATTAATCCTCAGGGGGTACACGCCTACTTTGTGTACCATGTGTTTGGCAAGCACAAGGAGCCCTAGCTAATATGGTATTTGCTTATAGAACTTTACACATCGGTACCATATTTCTCTAACGCATAAATTACACAGCTATCTGATCATTTAACTGAGAGACAAACATTTTTTTACTACATCAGTGACAAATGTTTACGTAATTACACAGTTGGAAAAATTCACACTTATGAAACTGTATTTTGTCTGTTCTTTGTGAACTGTTCATATTTTTTCAGAACCATTGTGATACTATGAGAGCTTTGAATGATGTATTTGGTAGGAGATCATGATTTTTAAAGTACGTTTGAGGTAGATGACACTATTGAAATGAGCAGAGAATTTTTTTTAGGTTTTGAAATTATTGCAGAAAGCTACGACGATTTTGAGATTTGACTGAGGTGTTATGATGTTATTTTTACGACGACGATGTGTATTATGCTGTTGAGGTATGTTTATAATCAATAAGCTGATGCTATATGAGGAATTTGATTATGCTATGTATTTATTATGATGAAATATTGAAGTGTCGTCGCAAGATTGACGTGTCGACGAATATATACACTCCTGGAAATGGAAAAAAGAACACATTGACACCGGTGTGTCAGACCCACCATACTTGCTCCGGACACTGCGAGAGGGCTGTACAAGCAATGATCACACGCGCGGCACAGCGGACACACCAGGAACCGCGGTGTTGGCCGTCGAATGGCGCTAGCTGCGCAGCATTTGTGCACCGCCGCCGTCAGTGTCAGCCAGTTTGCCGTGGCATACGGAGCTCCATCGCAATCTTTAACACTGGTAGCATGCCGCGACAGCGTGGACGTGAACCGTATGTGCAGTTGACGGACTTTGAGCGAGGGCGTATAGTGGGCATGCGGGAGGCCGGGTGGACGTACCGCCGAATTGCTCAACACGTGGGGCGTGAGGTCTCCACAGTACATCGATGTTGTCGCCAGTGGTCGGCGGAAGGTGCACGTGTCCGTCGACCTGGGACCGGACTGCAGCGACGCACGGATGCACGCCAAGACCGTAGGATCCTACGCAGTGCCGTAGGGGACCGCACCGCCACTTCCCAGCAAATTAGGGACACTGTTGCTCCTGGGGTATCGGCGAGGACCATTCGCAACCGTCTCCATGAAGCTGGGCTACGGTCCCGCACACCGTTAGGCCGTCTTCCGCTCACGCCCCAACATCATGCAGCCCGCCTCCAGTGGTGTCGCGACAGGCGTGAATGGAGGGACGAATGGAGACGTGTCGACTTCAGCGATGAGAGTCACTTCTGCCTTGGTGCCAATGATGGTCGTATGCGTGTTTGGCGCCGTGCAGGTGAGCGCCACAATCAGGACTGCATACGACCGAGGCACACAGGGCCAACACCCGGCATCATGGTGTGGGGAGCGATCTCCTACACTGGCCATATACCACTTGTGATCGTCGAGGGGACACTGAATAGTGCACGGTACATCCAAACCGTCATCGAACCCATCGTTCTACCATTCCTAGACCGGCAAGGGAACTTGCTGTTCCAACAGGACAATGCACGTCCGCATGTATCCCGTGCCACCCAACATGCTCTAGAAGGTGTAAGTCAACTACCCTGGCCAACAAGATCTCCGGATCTGTCCCCCATTGAGCATGTTTGGGACTGGATGAAGCGTCGTCTCACGTGGTCTGCTCGTCCAGAACGAACGCTGGTCCAACCGAGGCGCCAGGTGGAAATGGCATGGCAAGCCATTCCACAGGACTACATCCAGCATCTCTACGATCGTCTCCATGGGAGAATAGCAGCCTGCATTGTTGCGAAAGGTGGATATACACTGTACTAGTGCCGACATTGTGCATGCTCTGTTGCCTGTGTCTATGTGCCTGTGGTTCTGTCAGTGTGATCATGTGATGTATCTGACCCCAGGAATGTGTCAATAAAGTTTCCCCTTCCTGGAACAATGAATTAATGGTGTTCTTATTTCAATTTCCAGGAGTGTATATGTGTAGTAAGGTAAGGAGTAATGAATAGTGGTTACAGACTCTGACTTGTGAAAGAGTTATGAAATGGGTGTAAATGCGTGAATGTGTCACAATGCCGGCGAAAATTTTTTGGACACTTTTATTTCATAAGATTTTGTTTTACACATTTGCAGCGCAAATTCTCGACCTGCGGAATTTTGTGTATGAGACTGCCACTGTAGTGCAAACTGGTATCGTAAATATTTCGGTAGGAAAGTTAAGTGACCTTCACGTAATGCGTCGTGGGCACGACGCATTATGTGGGCAGCTGCGCGACAGTCACCTGGAAAAAAGCCATTAGTGTGTGCCTTTCAGAGGCACAGGTGGAAAAAAAAGGAGGCCATTATCCTCGCTATTGACATATCTTTGTAGAAAGCATCGCAAATACGACATGCTCAAACTTGAAAACATATGATTACACTGTGGAGCTCGTAATTTATGATGTTTACTAAAATGCCTAATGAAATGATGAGAAAAATTTCACATCTATTGCCTTGCTAGTTGAAAGATTGCTTACTGCATTACGAAATGCCATATGACTAGTGAATGACGTTTCACGCCTTGCTTTGCCTATTTTGTTTAATATCTAGTTTCTAGCTGCACTGCAGCATTGGTTAAAATAAAATTTAATAGATGTACTAATATAGATATTTTATGCCTATAGATCCAGTAAATAACCATTTTATAATCTACTTCAAAAAAACGAGGGAGCACAAAAAGACATTTCCCTTCACAGGAATTGCATACATAATTTTTCTCAAGGACTGGGTAACTTATTTAGTAGTGTAAGTTAAGGTGATGCATCACCCGAGTGTTAAGATGTGACATAGGTATTAAACATGGCCATTTTTACTGTAATATTTTTTCTGCTTGAGCT